>NW_022695941.1:84176-86597 GCF_011630105.1 Anneissia japonica | reverse complement strand
TATATATATTGATAGAACATTACATAGGATAAATTCACTATAAAATAACCTCACACTACTCTGACAATAACAATTAAACTAAATTCATCAGAGATTATTACAATTATTTAAAAAATATTTAAATTACTTTTATGTGCCATTATGTCTCAAAATAAATTGAAAACAAATCGAAACAAAAATACAATATAAAATTAAAACTAACATGTTCACACACCATTTATCGATTTTGTGAATGAACTATTTATGATGAAGTACATACATTTATTCAGAAAAAATCCACAACAAATTACAAATTGCAAATTGTTTACATAGGCATCAAAAGAAGCGGTGGCTTGTCAGTTTGAATACCAAACATACAAAACATACACACACACAGAATACATAGTAAACACATCAACATTTTAATTTTTAAATTTGGGATCGCCCACAACCGCCGGCACCTCCAGGAAGGGGAAATGCATCAGTGATCATCACGTCATAGTAATAATACCGTGCGCCTCAGACACCAAGACATCTTCGACAGTGTACTGCCCCGGAAAGTGCCAGCGATCATAGTCGACTCCCAAGAAAAGTTTTCCTTAATAAGTATTTAAAATCATCTCTTTCGATTTATTTTTGATCGAATTTTGCGAATTTATTTTTAAAAGGCTATCATATAGCTCATTCCAGATATTTGGTCCGTGAATAAAAATAGATCTGTGACATGATGTCAGTCTTGAAAAAGGTACATACATTTTGTTTGAATTTCTTAGGGCTTTTGCACGTTCACTTTTTGTATTACCATCAAGGATTTCACATAAGGGAGCGGGTAATTGCCTGAGATGATATCTAGAAATAAAACATACTGCCTGTACCTTATCTATATCAAAGATTGTAAGCATATTAAATTGTTTAAATAATGGACGTGATCTAGTATCTCGGGGTGAATTTGTTATTAGTCTAACTGCTAATTTTTGTAACTTATGTAACTTTTCAATATGTGTTGTGTAGTAATTTCTACATAAAGTACGTAAAGTCGCATGCTTACGTGTTTGACAGGTAGACCCAGTGTACCCAGTTCCATCACAGTTGCACGCTCCAGTACTAGTGTCACAAGTACCACCATTAAAACAAGTTGGGCAAGAAATCTCTGAAAATTGTGTAGTATAATTATAATATTATATAAGATCAATATTAGGGTTACGGTACTTGAAATGTAAATCCCTGTCTCCATAAAATCGCTTTCGACGACCCTGTATTTTCAGTCGAACTGACAGCCTATTCGACTGCGCCGAAGACAGTGTAGTGCAACGATTGTAGTAAAAACGCTGTAGCGAAAGTGTAGCAATTTTATGAACTTCATGAAAATCATCCATTCCAGTACCTTCATTTTCCATGGAGTAATAAGTTAAAACTAAAACTAATTCCTCCATGCATCCTCACAATTAAATGAGTGTGTAGCTAGGCAGAAAGGACATTAATTTTACCCAACGTTATTTTTCAAACACAAAATTAAATCTTACCACTGACTTGAGCTGACACAACATCCACCCAATATGTTGTAAAAGATTCAACGAACGTTGCACTGAAAAATAAGAATAAGATACGGTGTCGTTTACATCAGACGATTAGAGAGATAACTGTATACAGAAATGATAATACATGCAGTAACGCTCAATCATTTTAATTTTTTTGCCGATCTCGATAGTAGACATCGATAATATAGGCTGATTACCTAATTTAATAGAACTTTCAAATTAACACGCCGTATAACGATAAAAGCGGCCTAAGCAAAATCATCTTCTGTACGTGTTTCAGTTGAGAATCCCTGATTGGTTGTAGAGCGAAGTATCAACAACTTAAAAGTGACGTACTTGTGTATTTGTTATCGTTGTCGTAAAAATTTCTAATACGTGATTCACACTATAGCAAACCAGTCATGCTGACGCGAATGTAAGCAACTCTGCATTAGGGTTGGTCCACTTCACTTAAAGGTTGATTCTTTAGACCAGTTGAGGCAAACACTGACAAGCAACAATACTAAGTCAATAACGTCATACTTGCTTTTCTTAAAACTCGTCTGAGTTACACCTTAATGTGTCAACTGCTTTTGTCTGTAAACCAAGATCGTTTAATACATACTCCCAAGTATCGAATTACACGCCATCGTGTCGGGATTCAATTTTTCGACATTAATTATGTCATCATCAGGAATGATCGATCATCGGGAATAATGTATATACTATCTTATCTAGGATTCATCAGTTGACAACGATCGTTTCATTCACAAAATTCATTTTCTATTCCTTTCAAACAAAATACAATATCGATTTCACCATATTGATTGGAATAGTGCTTGATGCATATCAAATTATTTAAGTTGATTATCAGCCTGTCTCTTATACACATCTTTTAAATAATGGACGTGATCTAGTATCTCGG
>NW_022695941.1:43975-84116 GCF_011630105.1 Anneissia japonica | reverse complement strand
GGCTGAGCCTAATGATTGTTTTATTATAAAAACTGGTACAAACATGTTTCAGCCGTAACTGCCATCTTCGGTGTAACAATGCTTATAAGCTCTTAGAAGTATTTATAGGAGTGGACAAACGCAATGACATTTCATGGTAAATAGGCGAACTTAACGTGTTTTAAAATGGCGACTAGTTTCGCCGATATAAGAAGCGTTACAGCTTCCGCAAGTAAGTTTGTATATTACGCCCGAACGAACATCAACGGGAAGAGGATCCTTAACTGAACACAGACATTGTATTTAAATGATGTAAAAATGAACTTAATATCTAAATCAGTACAAAATTCTTTAGTTAACGAAGAAAATTTGAACTGACATTCTTACTAAATGGTCCAATATGGTAACTTAAAATAGCAAATTGTGTTTGGATTCATTAAATGATGTATTCCGTTTAATGGAAAATACAGAAACAAGATATTTTGAAATAATGTTAATTAGGTTAGAAAGACACATATTTTTTCTTAAAATGACAACCAAAGATCTAATGTCGATAGGAAACCCAAGCCAGCTGATGTTGATTTTGTATGTTCTGTCAACCAACGTGCGGACAAGGGCCATCTTATAGGAATTCGGAAAAAAAAATGTGAAAATTAATGAAAAAATACTAAGTTAATGTTTACAACATTTGATTCAAAGTCTGTTTTAGGGAATGACCTAATGTAGAGAATTGAGGACAGTAAATTGAGGACTGTAAAATATAGAATTGACTTGGAGAATGAAGTGAAACGTTATGTAAAATATAAATGCGATTCAAACTAAACAATGCCGAATACACGAATACAAAGATACAACTAGAAACCAAGACAGAATCTTCAAAGGTCCTAAAAAAAATAAAGATGTTAGAAGAAATGTTGGCCATTTTTAGAGTATGGTATGTGGTATGCCACAAAAAGTACAGAAACAGATAAAACTTATTGGATGTCAGATTTATGGGAAGTATTCAGGAAGTCCTGCCATATATGAGATATTCAAGACTGAATCTATAGCAAACGAAACAGAGGTCTCCATCCAACTAACGACCACTTTTGGAACCGGAATTTCCATGGTCTTTCGCAGCTCTAGTCTCTAATTAGAAAAATAAAGATAAAAGACATTTGTGCATTTGTGAATTTAGGACCACAGAGAAGTGGTCTTTAATTGGATGGGTCTTTAATTAGAGGGATACCGTTACTTATTATCATTTACGATAGTTACTTCCGCCTAAATGCTAAAGCCGATAATGATGTCAGTTACTGAAGACGAATAGAGTAAGAGGTACTAAAATAGTCCTATACATATACGACACCGTTCTGAAGAAAATCCAGTCTTAGAATGATCCGAATTTACAATAGTTGTTAATTAAGTTGAGAATATAAAGTAAAGCCAGCCAAGCACTGCGCCCGACGTTAGTCGGCCTACGAGGTTCTATTGAGAACCACGACGCACACGCAACGGATCGTTCCTATCGACGATCCGTTCAAACGGCCACCGACAATCAGCAGCGGCGTCGCGTCGTCTAAAGCCGGTTTTCCACTAGGCGAATCGAAATCGTTGTTCATGCGCATTCTATAAGAGTTTTCGCTACAACAAAATCGGTAGTGGTTCGAACTGTTTCTACTTTTTGCGAAGCGAAAAAATGCGTAATCAATCAGAGTTCAGGAAGCGAACCGACGCTTTCGATTTGCGCGAATAAATTCGCCTAGTGGAAAACAGACTCAACACTCAATGGGAGCGAGGTGAGGTTCATCGGCCGGCGGTCGTACGATACAGTAAATTCCATTGCTTATCAAGTCATAACTTAATTTCTATATTGCAGAATACTGATGATTGCAACATTTTGTTCTACTGAGAGTGTAGTGTCTTACTGGAATTGCACAGCACCAACGCCGGCTGTGGGTGGTATCCAGGTAAAGGTTGCCGTCAACGGTTTTAATGAAGAGGTTGAATGAGTAATGCCATCAGCCATATTTGTGCATGTCATCTGCCTTGTATCTGGTACAGTCGTTGTCCATGTGCCAACAGGAGTGGTAGACCCTACTGGACGGGCTTGCACAAGTAACCCTCTATACTTTTGGCTTCCGGTTGCTTGAACAGTAACTGTTGAAAAGCATTTCAAGATTTAAAGATTATAATTTCAATTGCAGAATTTAGTGCCGAGTCTAGTACCAATAGTGATAACCAGTAGGTATACAGATAAGTGTAAGATAACTGAGTGTATCCCATCAAACAAAAAATTATACTTATAACTTTTTTTGCAAATTAATTTTCCTTTGTTACCGTATCTAACCTTATACAATGATACATTCAAATCAATATCGATGTTGTAAATTGCCTTTTCCATAGGAAGTGACTACTGGAATGATTAAAGATATTAAAGCAAAATATAAAATACAAAATTAATGAAAAACTACCTTTAATTTGCAGGCTATAAAAACAATTGATATTAGTTCATAACAAAAAACAAAAAACAAAAAAAAAAACATCATTGCCTGTTATTATGAGTGACTACCAAAACAAAAAAAAAACAAAATTAATCAAAGGAAATTGTTACTTGTAAAAAGAAATTTAAATTTTTTTTTCTTGTTTTTGTCTTAAAAACGAGTTTTAAAAAAATACAATTTAAGTTTATTTAGCAACAAAAAAAAATCACTATTAGTATTTTTGATCTGTTCTGCTCTTTTGCGCTTTGGAGGAGGCAATCAAAGATCTTACAATAACAGAGGGCGTTCTCCACGATTTTTGCGTGCAATTCTGCAAAACGCAGTGTAGCACGCCCTTCCGCAATTACAATTACTTTCAAACTTTGATATCCATGCTCTACGTGCAAATTCTGGAACAACCGCCAGGGTAACAGCTAGGACCCCCTCTCAATTACTTTTTATTTGCTTTTTATGCTTCTTTTTACTGAATATCGACGCTTCTATTTGTTACGCGTAGAACCGAGGAAAGAAATATTTGGAGGTATATGGTATTACTTTAATTTGGGAAAAGTTAAAATTTTTTAGAGAATGGTTTTTTCTTGTTATTTTTGTCATGTGTCATAAGAATCATGTTTTAATTTCACTGTTTTTAAAATGTACTCTTTGGAAATTATGTAATAAAAAAGGCAACTGGGTGTAAAACACTTGCAATTATGATTTATTGAATTTGCTAAAAAAAATTATGTAATGAATCAGGCATGCGTGATAGGTTTTAGGTATGAACATTAGAATTAAGTGAATTATGAAGGATCTGTTCACTAATATATTATATGTCAAGCCTATATGGATTTCATTTCTGAAATGAAGAAAGAAGCGAACTAGCGAGCGAGCAAATGAACAAATGAATGTGTTTTGTGTCTCCTACCTTTACCTTTAGTCTTAAAAAAAAACCCAAGCCCATATACCCATATAAAAAGACAAATTAATGTTTTTGCGGCACCAGCACAGAGCTTAAATTTGGTCAGATTCGCATCATGTGCTTAAAGTCAGGTGCACACGCCTGTAAGGCGACTCAACGCCGTCTGCTGATTGTTGGTGGTGGCATCATCATCATTGCAACTTGGTGGCAATAGCGGATCGTCATTTAAAAACGATACGTTGGGCCTGCGCGCCGTCAACGGTTACTTCCTCTATGGAATCGTGTCGGCCGACGACCGATGCAGTGATGTGTGTATCCGCCTTAAATGTATACGTGAATTGATTTCATCACTTAATCTCCATTCTATTTATTTTACATGGACCTATCCCTCTTTTAAAGGTGTAATTCTCTGCCTGGTACGCCTTTGTTGTCAGAGTATCTTTTGTACTGGACTGATTTTATCAAATAGGCAATAGGTCTGTTTGTATACAATTCATGCGTGTCTTAAAGTACTGTAACCTCGCCTTAATTCGGTAAATATAGATGAAGGCGTGGCTAAAAAAGTTCGTTTAATCTTGGTTCTAATAAGCCGGTTTTGATATATATTTAATATATGGTTTATCTGTGAACAGTGAACCTCTAAAATCGGTGTTATTCACAATTAAAACCAGAAAATGGTAATACAGTATAAGCTTAGTCGTATTTAATTATTTTGTTTCGATTAAATTTTACCACATTCAAATTTATTTCTGTTTCTCATGATGGTTTAATTCAACATAAATATCTTTTAAACAGACTGATTAAAAAAAAGAATAATACCAATTATAAATTATCTGAAAATATCACATTGTGTCTACGCTTCTAAATAAGTCAAACTGCTCAGTCCGCGTATTGAGTAGGCTACTCGATATTGAATCCATGATTCAGTATTTGATTTAAATAACGATTGTATAATTACTGATTGATTGATTGATTTATCTATGTATAAAATGTGTTAGTTAACCGTGTTTAAGTTCTCTGTCTTTCTATCATTCTCTAAAATATATACATTCAGACTTCTCACTAAACTCGCTTTCATTGCATGAAATTTCGCTTGCACTAAGGACTCGCTCTTTGGACATCATTGCACGCAATCTCACTTGCAAGACTGATGTCTACAGTATGTTGACTACTTACCAGATAGAGGTTGTCCAGGAGAGTAGGTAAACATTGATGGTGCAACTATCCATGGACTTGTCGATGTTTGTGAAGCCAATCCATGCCCCGGAGTTAAAGTTGTACACGCAGCTGGGTTAGCACCAGATGAATTACCAGATACCATATGTATGATGGCGATAAACCACAGAGCTGACTTGAGCATCTTTCCACCTACATGCATCCTTACTGATTACAATGAGCGCTAGTCAATTAGTCGTTGATATCTCTTGAAAGGATCAAGTGGATCTGTAAATACGGGTCCTTTTGTAATTGGTCACACCATGGTCACACACGCTGAATAATCTCTTCTTAACATATGAATGAGCTCATTCCAAGGAGGGTTAGACATATATGGCCTATTTGACAAACCTGCTAAAAAGGTTGCAAATTTTAATATTTTATAAAAAAATTACAAAATAATATTATGTAACAAAAAACAGCGTTTGATAGAAAAAGCGTTTAAAATTTTTGAATAATATTGATAAGAAATTCCTACATACAACTTAAAATGGTAAAATGGAATATTCCAGCATAATATATGACCGCAAGGCAGCCGTAAATTTTGATGTCACCATGGTGACATTGTTCATACTACAATCAATAAATATTTACGAATTTATAAAAATGTTTGTGAGTTTTTTTTGTGTTAAAAATGTGTGATATAGGCCTATATTTAATATATAATCTATATTATGCTTATTTCAAAGCCTAAAAACAGCGATGTAACACATTGCGTCAGATAACGTCGGGCATTCGAAACTTACCGGTCTGAAAATCTGTAACAGTAGATCATCAGAGTCTCGAGCTCACGAAGTGAATATAATTCCATATTACAGCTTAATTGAGGGGAAAATAACGTCGTTTTTAAATTGTTCTATAATTTCTAAATTGTCTAAGTTCTCCTTAAGGTAGGTTTTGTAACATAATAATAATAACAGTAAATATAAAGGACGTACCTGTGTATTCACAGTATTCTTACGTAGCTAATACTGATACTGCATTTAAAAAGAAAATCACATTGCTAATCCTGGTATTTAAAAAGAAAATACCCTTTTCTAACTTTTTGGATATGTGGTCTAGAGAATCCAAGCGTTTCTAATTCGTTAGTAGGGTGACGTTTACTCAACAATACGAAGCCACTATAATATGAGTGTTAATCATATGCTAGAAGCCATAAGATATTATTATTGACGATCAATGTTTCCCCTATTTATCGCCTTCAAACATTGTTTTTAGTGGTCTTAGTCATAATGCTGCTTGTATTTTCACTAATTTACTAATACAGTAGACTAATCAACATTGTCATCAAACATCAGATATAAAGTTGCATCAGGATGAGGATGAAGGCATAGAACAACTGCTTCGGCAAGTGCGGACTGGCATTAAAAGTTTGACAATATTGTATCTATCAATTCTATACCATGTATATAGCTTGGGCATACATACAAGTGGTAACCGGCTTAAAATATTTACTTTATCTTTTTCGATCAACACCTCACTTGACCAGTAATATTCAGGATGAGAGATACAACATTTAAAGTATTCGTTTTATGATGCAATAATGTACCTGTGGTTCAAGTTTGACTAACTGCTAACACCAAGGATCATATAAAAGACAATTAATAAGTTAACCTTGGACATGAATGAAAACTGCTGGGTTATACAGAGATAGGTAGCATATACATAAACATATTAACACCATGATGATCATGATGATGATGCTGCTGCTGATGATGATAATGATGAGGAGGAGGAGCAAGATAGTACTAATATTGATGACGGCGAGGACTGTGATGACGATGGTGTCATGATGATGTTGATGATGATGATGATGATGATGATAACAGAGGTATCAATACTGTACTGTATGTGGAAAAATCAAGAGAAGGGTTAAATCCAAGAGATTAGAGTTGATCAACCATTGAAAGTCACTATTGGAGCATTGTGAGAATAACATTATTATACATGGGTGAGTTAGTCCAGCAGTTTACCTATTGAAAGAAAATATATAAAAGGGGTTTTTTTTTAATAACCAACTTCACAGGCTGTCTCTTATACACATCTAGATGTGTATAAGAGACAGGGGCACCCTAACAACATCCTTGGTTCGGACCCCTCCGTCGGGAACTTCGGACCCCTTGTCGCCAAATCTGGCACCACCGCTGTGAAGCCGATCGGGACATTGATAAAAGAAGTTTCTGCCAGAAGTTGATCAGCCCTAAGAACTCACGTAACCTCCGTACAGTACCGGTATCAGGCAGAGGAAATGGCTTCGATCTTTGGACGGACCAAGAGTTGAATGCCAAATTCGTTGATTTGTTGACAGCAGTGATCTCCCCATTCACACAGCTGGATTAATCACATTACCAAACTAGTCAAGACGTTCAAAGAGTATTCTAATATGGACTTGAAATTCTAATTTCTAACTATGGTCGTGTTCTTCAACATCTTCTATACTATAAGATTATCATTAGCGTAGGCCTAACTTAAACAAAATCTAACCAATCAGCACTTGATCTCATAAACTTAAACATGCTGAAAGTGTAGTTTGCCTTCTTCGGAATCTTCTTCAGATCAACGAGTATTTGGTCTTCTAGAAAATCTTTCGTCTATGTATGAGTATTTGGATTCGGATACTGCTCAGGAATGGTAACATTGTTCAATGCTGGTAATCGCCTAGATGGGGTAGTAATCATCACATACTGCAATCACCGGAGTAGGCCTACTTTTTGGGGATCACAGAGAAGTGATGACTAATGCTGTCAGATGATCGAGTAAATCCGAATGTTCACAAATTTGGATCTGACAATCTTGCAAGTCGTCGTGGTCTGCCACGCTTAAACTTCTCCTGAGCAAGTCGTCAAAAACAAAATCGACTCTTCCAAAGTGGATATTCGCCCGAATTTGTACATGTAACGAATACAATTGACTATTGGAAGTTCTATTCAAAGTTTAATGGGTATTGCAATGATGATATTAACAATACTCTGCTGTTGTGTCAGTGGTTGAAACTGGTTTCCATACGAGGTAAACCTGGTGGCAGCTCCAAACAAGCTTCAGCCACACATGGCATCGCACATAGCTTCGTCCATGCAAGCCGGCAGGCACCGTACTATGGGTGTAACCACTGTGAACTTCAGTTTACTCTTAACATCGGTTGCAGTGGCGGATCTAGGGGGGGGGGGGGGGGGGGGGGTGAATAGGGTGGCTAGCCACCCCACTTCGTTTACCATGAAAAATAAAATAATGGTCACTCGTCTTGTTTGTGTGCTTCTCGTGTACTCTGGTAAAACATACTTTCTATTTTAAGCTTACTTCTTTTCAGATGCTATATAAGATCGTCTAGCAGTCTACTATTAAATTGAAAGGTATATTTGATAGTATATTTTTAACATGAACTACGATTAACGCACGCATTACAAAAGCAAGCAAACTGACGCACATGCCACACTTCGCACTTTCGTTTACTAAACTTGATTTCGTTTGTCCTCATTCGAATTAAGTAAAGTTTTCACGATCTGGAGAATTTATGCGATCCATCAACATTTTTCTGCGACTCAAACATTTCAAGCAGCAGAAATCTATAGATAAGGTGTTTCCCAGCCTTATGTACAAGAAAGCAAAGTTAAATAAATACTGTAAATCTAAGTATTTCAAAAATTAATACGATGTTTCTATTTTAAATTTTGTTGTCACTTTTTAACAATTGTCTTAAAATGACTGCTTTCTGTGCAACACAAACGTTTTTCTTTGCCTTTAATTTAAATCCTGGAATGCTAATACTATAGATAAGGCCAAGAGAAAAATCAACAAATAATACACTCGTGCCACAAACTTAGCAGGAGACTTTTGTTAGACGGTTGTCAATTTCCATTTATGTACTATTGAATGGTAATATAACAAATGTTATAAAAGAGTAACGAGACGTAACTATTGGGGCAAGGAAGAAAATATCAATCATTTGTTATGTTTAAAGCCGTTAATATATCTTACTCCCACAGTATATCAATAAGTCTGTTCAAACCAACCCCAACCCTAGTGTTTAAAAACCATGAAACCATGACGCGTACTGTCTGTATTGTGGAATACTTTAGATTCGCAAACCTATTGTAGTTGGTGGTAGTGTTGACTTGACATTTATGAATTAGCCCGATTTCCATTCGAATCGGGAGCCTTCTCGGTTCCGTCGAGAACAGCCTAAACAGTGCACCGATTGCAGAGGAAACACTGTAGCGACTTTATGGAGGCCAGAACAGCCTTTGTTTGTTTGGTTTTTTTCTCGATCAATGAATACAGTATATCATATCGTATCGTATCCATCTGTGTGGGTCAACTGATCAACGAAAATCATACTTATTTCATGCAAGTTGTACGCTATATTTGCCTATATTTAGATCATTAATTGGTAGGATTTTCACAAAAAGTATACCATTTTTTACTTGCTAATTATAAATGTGTTAATTTTCAACTGTTGAGATAATGTACTGTATAAATATACGTTCACAACAAGTCCATTTTCCAGTTTGGAAACCGGGCTTGGTGTGATTGTGTGTGAATCACAAAAATTGACAGACATGAGCCGGACAATAATAATGACTCGAGGCTCATATCTTAACTTTGCTTATTTTAATCAGAATCAGTGAGTTGGTACTGTCAGGCTATACATACTATTACACGGCAAATTTTTAGATCACATATTAAACGCAATCAACATACAGAAATAATTTTTACAATATTGAGTTTCAAGTCATAAAATATAGTGTGGCTTAAAATATTTACTTTATCTTTTTCGATCAACACCTCACTTGACCAGTAATATTCAGGATGAGAGATACAACATTTAAAGTATTCGTTTTATGATGCAATAATGTACCTGTGGTTCAAGTTTGACTAACTGCTAACACCAAGGATCATATAAAAGACAATTAATAAGTTAACCTTGGACATGAATGAAAACTGCTGGGTTATACAGAGATAGGTAGCATATACATAAACATATTAACACCATGATGATCATGATGATGATGCTGCTGCTGATGATGATAATGATGAGGAGGAGGAGCAAGATAGTACTAATATTGATGACGGCGAGGACTGTGATGACGATGGTGTCATGATGATGTTGATGATGATGATGATGATGATGATAACAGAGGTATCAATACTGTACTGTATGTGGAAAAATCAAGAGAAGGGTTAAATCCAAGAGATTAGAGTTGATCAACCATTGAAAGTCACTATTGGAGCATTGTGAGAATAACATTATTATACATGGGTGAGTTAGTCCAGCAGTTTACCTATTGAAAGAAAATATATAAAAGGGGTTTTTTTTTAATAACCAACTTCACAGGTCTGATAAGCAGCAATGTGTGAGGGCGCTGTTCATTTTAGTTCAACAAGCAATCCTTAATAATAGACCTTTCCGGAGTGTCAATCAAATTTAACAACTGACCAATCAGAACAGCGCTAAGAATACGCGAGCATCTCACAAACACACGTGTTGTCCCACAAACGTACATGTTCGCGTATGCTTTACATTAGTGGGATCTTAGCAACAATAACGAATGGACATGGCTTAGCGGAAAGGTCCATTATGCAAACCAAACAATTCTACATATAAAATATCGTATGTGTGACCAGTAACTTAAGAATGAAACTATAATTAAGTAATTTTGCTATTGCAATGCTTATCCCAATTATAGAATAGTAATCACTACATTATACTGTAATTGTCATTAGTTTATTGGAGATAATTACTGTATACATATTAACATTTTTATTCAATGCAAAAACATTCAAATTTGAATAAGTTTCTTAGAGTTAGAGAAATACAACGATCCGTTGCGCACGCGTTCTTCATACAATCGTGTCGGCCGACGACCTTCGTGCGCAGTAAGTGTCCAGCTTACAGGATCAAATAAGTTATAAAAGCCTAATTTCATAAATCACAGGGTGTGCATGCAGACATCAGTTGGCTTTAAAGACGTAGTTTTCAAAGCTCTCAGCATTGCCTTCGAAATGCACATGGCTAGTGACATCGTCGAATTTAAGAAATGCAGGTTAGCAGTTTATGACCAGGCCTTGTTACTATAGGAACACATCCCGACTTGAGATGTGTAATTAAGTGTGGAAAAAAGGACGTGTTTCCATCAGGATTCGAACCCAAAACTTTTTTTCAACTTTGTTGTTTTAACAACTGATCCATTTTACTCATAAACATGTTTTATATTTGTTTTTTTATGAATTATGTTCTTATATGAGATTTGCCATCCCAAAATCATCAAATAATAAAAATTATAACTAGATTTGAACTCGTCACTGAGGACGAGTTTGGTGGTGATGTTGTTTTAACAACTGATCCATTTTACTCATAAACATGTTTTTTTTTTTTTTTTTTATGAATTATGTTCTTATATGAGGTTTGCCATCCCAAAATCATCAAATAATGGAAATTATAACTAGATTTGAACTCGTCACTGAGGACGAGTTTGGTGGTGATCCGCGGAACTTTGACCCTCAGGAAGCGGTGTGGATTTAAAAGATTTTTATGCTAAAATATGCACTAATTAGGCTTCGTTCAGACAGAGATAAGCCGGGCTTGAGTTAAGCCTACCGGGATTAGCCAGACACGAGTATTGCATATTAATGACCGTTACTAGGAAACATTTTTCGAAACAATGCGCTCGAAACGTACGTACACTCGCTCACAGCACATATAATTGAATGCTGATTGGTCATATATTTACCTGAAGCACCCACCCCCCCATTCACTGCGATTAAAGCCCGGCTTAGAAAAACACGGTAGCGCGCATAATTATAAGCATATGTAATTGATGACGCACGCGTACGCCCACGTTAAGACGCGCAAATGGAAAATTAAGATACCTGACATTTAACCTTGACCTGAAGTTTAAGCCCATTTAGTATGATTCAGAAATGACGAATGGTTAAGATGATATGACGTCATTAAATTTTTGCTGAAAGAAAGATGACGTCATCAAAATGTAAAATGAAGTCACATATATGAAAGAGAATTGTCCCAGCTATAACATACTCAAAGTTGGAAGACGATCGACCAAGGATAAGCGAGATACTCTCAAATGCGTATTTTCGAAAATGACGTCATCGATAAAATTAAGTTTGATTGAATTCAGATGGCAATATGATGACGTCACAATGTCCGATCAGCCATTATGATCTATAAATCATATCTACAACTCGCGTGCTTTCAGAATATGTAATAAAAATTGGGGGTCACCTTTCATCATAAGGAGCTATAACTGATTAAAAATAGTCCTGATTTCAGCATATTTTCATTGTATATTGGGCACAAACGCGCACAAAGATCCCTATGATTGATGCGCACCTACGGCATTGCTATTGGCCATAAGATGACCGAAAGGAATGGAAATTTGTAAAAACAATGTCAAGAACCCAAAATATGTAAAAAAACGTAATTTCTATCTACCGTACGTGCTGCGCACATAAAAATGTGCGCGCGTAGTGGAAAATGTCAAAAAATATTGAAATGCTCAAAATGGTCGTTAATAATATAGATAATATTATTAATAATAGTAATAACAATAATATTACATAAGTCTTTATAAATTATAAATAACATTATTTATAAATAAGACCATTAATAATATAGATATTATTATTAATAATAGTAATAACAATATTATTACATAATTCTTTATAAAGTACAGTGAGTTCTGTATATTTTTCGTTTCATATTTTTTTAATACTATTATTATTATATATAAATTATACTAAATATTATTAAAAGAAATTTCGCATGATATGTAATTAATAATCTTTATAATCTGACAATTCAGAATAATTGACACAAAATATAGCCAATAAAAAACATGTTAGATTTTAGTAGGCCTATTACCGTATCTATTTAAGACACAAAGTCAAAATAATTTAGGAAGTGGAAATTAGTACGAGTCATCACTGAATTTTTGGAACGATTCGATAGAAGAATTCAATGGCATTAATAATAACACAATATTTTAAATTCTTCAATAAATTATACCAAATAGTTATAATTTATAAGCCTCTGATTTATGCTCAAAGTTGGTCGATAGTTGTGCTTTTCAATTTGTCGAAATACATTCATCTGAAACAGAAGGAAATAGAGCAGGAATTGGATAGAATCTATCAGCTTCAAATTATGTAAATAGCGCCTATATTTTGATTATTGTTTGTTTGCTTGACTAATATTCAAGACTATATTATTCCTCCTCAATGCGGATAGCAAACAACAAGGAAAGCTCTTCCCTTACAATGTTGTCTGTCACACTTAACTACAGTAGAACCCCTCATTTCACACGGGTGTGTGTTTTGTTCATGAAATAGGAACTTTATTTATGACAACAATTACATGATTTTACGTTCGTAAAATCGGGAATTCGTAAAATCGGGGTTCGTAAATGAGGGGTTCTACTGTATTAGAAAAATACATAATCAAAACTTAAATAAGATATATCATCAGTACATGAAAATAAATTCTACATAACATTTGTAATAGTCTAACAATTGAAAGGATTTGCCTATGATGTTGGGAGAGGATTCCATAGTGAAGTAATATTGTGGAGAAAAAAAAAAGAAATATGTAATGCATTGCAATGGGCTGGGCGCATGTATATTTATGGTTTGACTTGCGTAAGTTGAATGTGAGAAATTTGCATATTGGGAAGTCAATTAAGTTGTTTTGAAAAGAAAGAAGGCAGTGAACGATTCTGCTGTGTTCAAATGACACTAAATTAAGTTTTTCTGAATGAATTCAATTTGTTTAGTACTTTACCTGTGTCTGTGAGATTTTAATTGGATTCTCAAACACAATCCAAATTACGGATTCGTAGCAAGGAGGTGTGGTGAGGGAACCGCTGTAAGTCCAGTAGTTACCAAGTGGCATCGGTAGAAGATTGTAGAGATTGAACGGGGTCTGCAGGTCTTTCGTTTGGCCTATATATTATGTATAGAATATAAACAACTAGATAATATACACAAGTATACAATTAATAGCTGGTAGTAATATTGTGACAATAACAATTTGCTTTCTTCCAAAGTAAACACTTTTTGTTGAAATACTGTTTTTGAAATCGATACACTTTAACCAAGATAAGCAATTTTATTTTATTTTTATTTATTTTTTTTACAAAAATGGTTTAAAATGATTTAAAATATATATTAGGTGCTGAAGAAGTATTATAGTATATTGTGATGAGAATATCGTTTGTGTTTTTTGAAACACTTATCTTTAGTAAGTTTTTCAATGGAACTCTGCAAACACTCATATTGCGTTTTCGCATTTGTCCGAAAAAAAAAATGTACAGTATTTTATCAATGTATACTCATACTAAAAAGTCTCTAAAATGTTTAATAAAACATTTACTTGCGAATTTAATTACCATTATCAACTTTTATCAACAATTGATTATAGTCTTTTAATATATTTTATTATATAACTTACCCTTTCCTAAGCCAGAGATTGCATCGACTATGGGTTGCATGACAGCATTATCGCCTCCACCAATTTCAATGAAGAAGGCAAAGACAGCTAAACCCATACTGCTATTTGCTGCCTCGGAGACGTTATTGAATCGCATTGAGTCGTAGTGTACTATGTGCATCTGATCACAAATATCAAAGTTGAGAAATGTGAGGTTCATGCCAGGCATTTACTATCCCCTTCTTGACCAACCCCTTCCCCTCCTAACACCTCAAAAAATAGTAGGACTGTTTGGATGGAGAGTCTAGACCACCTCACCGAGTCAGCTCCACCATGGATAGTGGCACTATCAGGCTTATTATTAGTTTTTTCCCTTTTTTATAATTTCCAAAAAAATTGAAGTTTGGGAGGGGGGTGGTGTAGCGGGCTGGTCGGATGGGCCTATCTGGAATTCGTCTTCATTGTGGCTAGCAATACATTATATTGATATTATTACAAATAGTTATATAGGCTTATAATTATATTTACAAATCGTGTTGTGTTACTTGCGTGTTTTTGTGTTTTCCTTTCTAAATTCTGTCTCAAATGATAATCAACCTCTGACCTGAATCGCAATTACCTCTGCTGAGTAGGCTTGTCCATTCACTTTATGCTCGGAGCCTACACCGTTTGTATCCCCCCAGTGAAAATGAAACTGTTCGGCTAAGAAGACAGTAGAACCCAACGGTCCCCCTGTAGAACTGTACTGTCCGTCAAGTGGTGCTTGTACTGTAAACAATAATCATGGAAAAAACTCAATTACTTGATTGCTACCTTGGTAAATGGGAAACTACGCAAAATAGTTTGAGTCAATATTATCCATATTCTACTGTTTCTGTATTATATCATAGAATAGGCCTAGTATAAGAATATACTATTGATATCAGTATATTAATAATGATTATAGGTACTAGTAGGCAGTGATGCATGGGGAGGGGGCAGGGATGGGCACCCAGTTGCTCACATTGTACCTCCCCCCATGCAAATAATGTTATTTTGATTACCACTAATTAATATTGTGGTCCAAAATCACAATTCAGGCAAGTCATAAAAATTCTCCCGGTTAACTAGGGATTTTCATACCGAGACATTGACTAAGGCTCTAGTCGACCCATTAGCTAGGACCCCTCTTCCCTCATACCTCCTGTCCGACATTTTGGACCCCTGTTGTAAAATTTCCGAATCCACCACTGGTTAGGTCATATCCTATAACATGTATCAGTATATCAATGAAGAGGTATGAAGTCCTATAGACATCGATATCGGTTTATTAATAAGCAGTAGCACAACAAATTTCCTTTTGGACCAATAAAGTTTTCAGTATTCAGTATTATCATTCTAATTAGGCCATGGGCTGGAGGTCATCGTGCACCTCCTCCCCCCACCACAGTTAAACTTCTTTGGTATCATTTTGATCCTACAGACATATAGAACAAAAAAATTGTTGTTAACAATAAAAATATAGGGATGCATTGTATGTACTCGCATCATCTGTAATGGTCGTTTTATGGTCAATACTTTTTTGAGGGGGAGGGGTAACATTTATGCCCATAACCTGTGAATTAAAAATCCAATAAATATTATTTTGGTAGCAATGTGTAGCATATATGTTTCTTAATTATATGTAGTTTAAATAAAATTAATCCGACAATTATTAACGTCACTAGAGGTCAAAAGGTCATCGACCTTTTTCTAAAATGCAAATTTTTGCATAAAATATCAATAAACTTCAGTGTCATATGTCTAATTTTAGATGTATTTGATACAAATTGTGTTTTTCTTGTATTTATTGACATATGGAATAAAAAAATTGAGGTTAACAAGAAAAAAATTAAAATGCATTATGTACTACTGTCATTGTTTATGATCCAAGAAATTTGTAATCAACAACAGTTTTTGGGGTAGGGGTAACACATACACTCATAACTCTTGATTTAGTCAATGGATTTGCATGATGTTGGTATCACCATTTAGCCTATAGATTGGTCAGTCATTCAAATTGAAAAAGTTTTGAAAGAGGCAGAAACTGAAGTAACTAGAGGTCAAAAGGTCATTGACCTCCACAGAAAAGTTGTAAATTTATTTTCAATTTACTCACAAACGTTTACAGTTGTGAGTAGATTTGATACCAATTAGTATTTTATATTTTTAATAAGTACAGTATATGGAATATAAAAAAACGATATTAACAAGAGAAATGTATTGATTAAATGTACTACTGTCATTGTTGATCACTTGTGTAATGATCAATGGCGATGTTTGGGGTAGGGGTTAGCATTTAGGTTCATAACTCATGATTTATTGGATAGATTTGCATGATGTTGGTATTATCATGTATCCTGTAGATTTTCCAGCCATTCAAATTTAAAACGTGTGCAGAAACTGACGTATCTAAAGGTCAAAAGGTCGTTGACCTCTGTAGAAAAAAGGATTCTAGAATCCAGTTAGAATATATAATTACATATTCTAACTGGATTCTAGACCTAGGCCTATGTATATATCGTGTCTGTATTTAACATATTTCAATCTTTGTCAATCTAAATTCGAATGTACAGTATGTCCTGGTCCCCAACCCTTTTAGGTTCACTTGGATAGGCTCATCTTCATAAAAGACTTCTATGAATGGATATCTTGTTTGAAGCAAGAAACCAAGTTGTCTTTATCCAGTACCGCTCGTTTATTTTATTTGTGTGGGAAACTTTTAACATAACTTTATATGTTTATTTATTTTTATTTATTTTATTTTCAATCTTTCGACAAAAACAGAAAAGTTGGACAGGGGTGCCGAGGAAAAGCAAAAGTTAGAAAAACTGTCATCAAAAAATGTGCTTAACCAAACCCCTGCCAACAAAACAATACAAAAATTTAAACATTAAAATGAACGAAAGTGCAAAGCAAATAAATGAACAAATAAAAATAAATAAAACAACATATTAAAATTTTAAAAACATAAAATAAAACTAGGTTTGAACTCGTCACTGAGGACGAGTTTGGTGATCCGCCGTACTTTGACCCTCACGAAGCACGCGCGGTGCTGATTGAAAAGTATTATATGCTAAAACATGCTCTACTTAGTTCTTAAAAAGAGTAATTTTGAGCATTTTAATAACTTACGAATGTGTACACATATATCATATGGAAATGAGCGTGTGGCACGTAAATTATGGAAAGTTTTGGAATACTCAAAATGACCTAAAACGTGCTCTAAATTATCTGAAAAGTGATATTAACAATTTTAAAATTTTAACGCACAAGTACGAATACCTTATACGACGTGCCCGAGGACAGTAATGGCACATGCATTTAAACCTTGTCAAGTTTAATTTAATAAAAAATAAAGGGAAACTTCTGAAAAAGAATTGTCTCAGCCATAACATACTCACAGGTGGAAGACAATCGATCAAGAATAAGCAAGATACGTTCAAATAAGTTGAAAAATAATGACGTCATAAATAAAATTTCAGTTTTTTTTAAATTAGATAGCAATATGACGACGTCACAATGTCTGATCAGCAATAATGATCTATAAAATCATATCTACAATTCATGTGCTTTCAGAATATGTAATAAAAATTAGGGGTTACCTTTCATCCTAAGGAGCTATAACTGATTAAAAGTAGGCATAATTTTAAGTATACATAATTGTTGAGTTGCGCGAACAGAAAATAAAGGTACCTGACATTCAACCTTGACCTGAAGATTATGCTCACTTAATATGATTCAGAAATGACGAAAGGTTAAGATGATATGGGCTCATCAACGTTTTGAGGATGTGGGGATGACGTGATGACGTCATAAAAATGTAAAAAGAAGTCAAATTTATAAAAGAATTGTCTCAGCTATAACATACTCAAAGTTGAAAGACGATCAATCAAGGATAAGCGAGATACGCTCAAATGCGTATTTTCAAAAATGACATCATAGCTATAATTCACTTTCTTTGAATTCAGATGCCAATATGATGACATCACAATGTCCGATCAGCCATTATGATATAAAAAATAATATTTACAACTCATGTGCTTTCAGAACATGTAAAAAAAATTGGGGGTCACCTTTCATCCTAAGGAGCTATAAGTGATTAAAAATAGGCCTGATTTTAGCATAATTTCACAGTATATCGGCACAAATATGCGCACGTACAGCATTGCTATTGGCCATAAGATGACCGAAAAGAATGGAAATTTGCAAAAACAATGTCAGGAACCCAACTATGTGAAAAAACGTAATGTCTAGCTTCCGTACATGCTGTGCGTGTAAAAATTTATGCGCGCGTAGTGGAAAATTTCAAAAAATTTTGAAATGCTTAAAATGGCATGAAACGTGTTCTAATTTAGTCAAAAAGTGATTTCGAGCATTTTCAAATTTTGACGCACGCGTACGCGCGCGTTAGGAAGCGCACGCATAAAATTAGGGTACAGTACATTAAACATGGACCTGAAGTATATGCTCACTTAATACGATTTAGAAATGACAATTGGTTAGGCTGAAATGATCGATAATGTAAAAACGCAAAATTGCGCATAGCTGACGTCACGCGTGAATGGTCACCTTGAAAACCTTACTGTAACTATTCCAGGCGAAGCCAAAATGTTTGATGAAGCGAGCGTGTGATTTGCTCGTAGCAATTTTAAGATAACGTGCGAACAAGAAATGGGGAGAAAGTGAGAATAAAAAAAAGATGATGATGATCACTGACTCGTGAAGCGGATCACCAAAAATTATTTTAAAAATATATATATAAATGTTTATATACAATTTCCATTATATTGTCATAAAGAATATCTATGCCATGGTTTTTGGGAAGAATTTGCATTTTTCTACAGAGGTCAACAACATTTTGACCTTTAGATACGTCAATTTCTGGACACATTTTAAATTTGAATGGGTGGAAAATCTACAGGCTACATGTTAATACCAACATCATGCAAATCTATCCAATAAATCATGAGTTATGTACCTAAATGTTAACCCCTACCACAAACATTGCCATTGATTACACAAGTGCTCAACAATGACAGTAGTACGTTTAATCAAATCATACACTTTTCTTGTTAACATCATTTTTCATATTGCATATGCTTATTAATAATAGAAGATACTAATTGGTATCAATCTACTCACAACTGATTTGTGAGTGAATTGGAAATAAATTTACAACTTTTCTGTGGAGGTCAATGACCTTTTGACCTCTAGTTGCATCAATTTCTGCCTGTTTCAAAATTTTTTCAATTTGAATGACTGACCAATCTATAGGCTAAATGTTGATACCAACATCATACAAATCCATTGACTAAATCAAGAGTTATGATCATAAATGTTACCCCTCCCCCAAATAAAGTACTGACCATAAAACACTAACGACCATTACAAATGACGCGATTACATACAATGCATCCCTATATTTTTCTTGTTAACATCAATTTTTTTGTTCTATATTCCCATAGGAACAAAATGATACCAAGGAAGTTTAACTGTGGGAGGGGAAGGGGGTGCACGGTGACACCCCCACCCCCAGCCCATGGCCTAAATCCTTTAGAATATCCTCACCTGTATGCCCATTATTTGTTATTGACAGTGGACGGTCCAATTTCCAGTTACCTGTGAGCTCAAGTAACTTTTGGGGTGCATTCAGGCGGGTGATGATGTCGATTGGTGATTGTCTATTGCCTTCCGAACATATCGGGTAGCCTATTTCTCCCCAGTAATCAGGCCCTAAGATATTGCAATAGGAATTTATAATAAACATAAAGGGTGGTCATTGTGGACATGTTATCACTAAAGAATGATGGAATTTTTTATGGTATTTTCTGCAGTGTCAACACATTGCATATTGTTATGTGCCAGGAAAGCTCTTACTATTTAATAGATACAGATAAAAGAAAAAAATCTATAAATTCAGGAGAATAAAATAGAACTAGATTTGAACTCGTCACTGAGGACGAGTTAGGTGATCCGCCGTACTTTGACCCTCACAAAGCACGTGCGGTTCTGATTAAAAAGTATTATATGCTAAAACATGCTCTATTTAAAGAGTAATTTTTAGCATTTTAAAAGAAATTTTAAAGGAAAAGAGTAATTTTGAGCATTTTATTGACTTACGAATGTGTACACATACGTCTTAACGTCCGTGGAAAGTTATAGAATATTCAAAATGACCTGAAACGTGCTTTAAATTATCTGAAAAGTGATATTAACAATTTTAAAATTTTAACGCACAAATACAAATACCTTATACGACGTGCTTGACGACGGTAATGGCACATGAATTTAAACATTGTCAAGTTTAATTTAAAACCCCCTGTTGGTTGGCAATGCCACACAAATTTTGCCTTTACAGTATACAAACTATCGGTCTGATAGTGTCGAAATACAGTCTGCCGCCCTCTATTTTCAATGTGTTTACATCTTTTAAGAAAGAAAGATGAGAAGGCTCCAAAAAAAGCATTCTTTTTGACCGTGATGACGACATCAAAATAAAAAATAAAGGGACACGTCCGAAAGAGAATTGATTTAGCTATAACATACTCACAGGTGGGAGACAATCAATCAAGATAAGCGAGTACGTTCAAACGAGTATAAAAAGTAATAACGTCATAAATAAAAATTCAATTTTTTCTCAATTCAAATGGCAATATGATAACGTCACAATGTCCGATCAGCCAATATGATCTATAAAATCGTATCTATAACTCATGTGCTTTCAGAATATGTAATAAAAATTGGGGGTCACCTTTCATCCTATGGAGCTATAAGTGATTAAAAATATTCATGGTTTTATGCATATATAAATGTGGACGCACGCGTACACGCACGTTAATTCGCGCGAACGGAAAATTAAGGTACCTGACATTCAACCTTGACATGAAGATTATGCTTCACTTAATAGTAAATGGATGATAATTTATTAATACAATATTGTAAATCAAAACAGTGAAGTTTACCTGTTGATCCTTCATAACTCCAACTACCATCTATGAAAAAAAAAAAAAACCCGAACAAGAACAATTAATTCATCAGCATCCTCATCATAGCCATTAATTTAATCATTAACATTACCATCAACAACAATAGCATCATCACTATCAGCCATTATCATCATCCTAACCATCAACAGCCATTGTCAGAATCACTAACAACAACACTTTAATAATCTAAAATCATCTACAACCAATACCATTGTCATATTTATCCTCCTTCTCAAAACAGCAACACCATCATCACCGCCATCGTCATCATCAACATCATCAACTCCATGCAATGCTTATTTGTGTTGTTGTATGAGTAGTCTTGCTGCAAACGTCATTGCGTGCCTCACAAGTTATTTTTTATTTGTAATTGTTATTTTAACGCGGTAGATGCAGGGCAGCGGCTGTATGAAGTAGACTAATATGAAGGTACCAAGGTACTTGCTTGTGTTTTCCATAGAGATAAGAATTAATACCTCTATGGTGTTTTCCCAGGCTGAGGCTATCGGCACTGCCGCAGTGCGAAAGAAAGCTGCTGTTTTCTATCGGCACTGCCGCGGTAGCAAAAAGCTGCTGTTTTCTATTGGCACTGCTACAGTGTCAAAAAGCTGCTGTCTTCTCTCGGCACCGCCACAGTGCAAAAAAAGCTGTTATTTTCTGTCGGCATTATTGCCGCAGTGCGAAAAAAGCTCAGATTTTCTATCGGCACTGCCGCAGTGCGAAAACACTGCAGTTTTCTATCAGCACTGCCACTCGAAAAGCTGCTGTTTAATCAAATGAACGTTTTTATCGATAGATTATGGTATCAATAATTGGTTAGGTCTAGCCTAGCCTATGTTATTTTTATCATTATATTATATATGTTTTACAATTAATCATAATTATTTCTAATTATTAAATATATACATATCTAGGCCCACACATAAAACAAAAAATAAAACAAAAATTATAATAATAATAATATAATAATAATAATAATAATAATAATAATAACAGTACTCAAATAATACTATAATAATGAATAATAATACTTTAATTGACCTTTTTACGATAGTTTGAATATGAGATGAATCAGCATATATTAAATCAACTTGCGTTTATGCAAAACCTGTTTTTTTTAAAAAATAAATATATTATCTATTTTATTATGTTTTAAAAAATCTTACAAATTATAAGTTTATTTTCTATGATAATTTTATCCACATATCATGTTTTCAATGTTAGTATGGTTGATAAATCATATATAAAATAATAATATTAATAATAATAATTATTATTATTATTATTATTATTATTATTATTATTATTAATAATATTAATAATAATAATAATAATGAATGTGCTCGAATAATGCTTTAATAAAGAATTAATAATACTTCAATATTAATACTTCAATAGACCTATTTGCATTTAGTGTGATTAATGAGATATTTTCAATCTCCCCTGTCCAATGAAGCGTTCCCAGACAGGATGAAGCTAGCGCACGTTACCCCTACTGTATATTCAAATCTGGCAATAAATCTGATCTTTATAACTATCACCCTATTTCAATTCTATCAATCTTCTCGAAAACCTTGGAAAGTTCTATGACTGTACATTTAAATTTACTTCTAAATATGACATACTCTACAACAGGCAGTTTGGCTTTAGGAAAGGTTACAATACTTCAATGGCATTAATAGATCTGACAAGAAAAATCGTTAATGCACTTGAAAACCGACATCTCTCCATTGGAATTTGTTATCGATCTTTCCATGCTATTGACCACCGCATTCTTTTGTATAAATTATCCCACTATGGAATCTGTGGACCTGCGCACAGCCTTTTCAAAAATTTCTGACCGTGCACAATGTACCAAGTATTCCAACTCAATATCCAATTTCAGACCAATTACACGTTGGATCCCCCAAAGTTCCCTACTTGGACCTCTTCTTTTTATTCTATATATTAACAATCTTTATTTATCATGTAAAATTCTTGATTTTTTCCTTTATGCAGATGATACAACCGTTTCCTTATTCTCACCACAATATTCAAACTCTATTTGATACTATTAATTCTAATCTCATTTCCATGTCACAATATTTCGCTGCAAACAAATTATCCCTGAATCATAGAAAATGTAGCTTCATCCTGTTTGGGACTCCTTCTAAACTAAAAACCATTGACACTTCAGCCTATAAGATCCAAATTGAAATACCCTCTGTTAAATCCACCAAATTCCTTTGTGTTCATATTGACAGTTGTTTGTCATGGAAAACCCTTGTAAACGAACTTGAAATAAAAATCTCCAAGAGCCTTGGCATCATTTATAGGATATCCACATTTTTACCCATCAATATTCTTCGTATTCTCTATTGTTCCCTCATAATTCCTTTTTTGAGCAACTGTAACATTGTTTGGGCCAATACATACTCGTCCACATTACAAAAACTGCAAACTCTTCAAAAAAGGGCTATCAGGATTATATCTGGTTTTCTACCACAGTCTCATTCATCCCATCTATTCTCAAACATAAACCTACTCAAACTCAAATATATCAATTTATTCCAACAAAGCTCATTTATGTATTCTGCATCACATTCTGTTCTTCCATCTCAGTTAAACAATATATTTATTCACAATCACTCTATTCACAATTACAGTACCCGATCTCTTTTCAGGACCAAGTATTCTTTCATTGCATGTTTCATTCTCATTTTTTCTTTTATCACATTGTATATTCTTTTGTTAATGAAGGAAAATAAATGTTAGTTTGAAAGATATTGTTGATGACGTTCGTTTAGAGACATGTTCGATTAGGTGTAGAAAATCATAGTAAACTTTTGTGTAAAGAAGATAGTAACATGAGTCGTCAGCAACATCAAGGAATAAAGATATGAAGTTTCTATCTTGAAGTGATACAAAGTAATCCTGCCACCGAGGCGGTGTGGTAAAGAGAATGAGATAAATATGGGGTCCTGGGTCTAAAATTCGATATGTACTGACTGAGAGTATCACGCCAGTTCGGCATAGTTTCACTGTTGTGAGGTTGCAAAATCTAGTCCCAATCTTATGTCCGGGAACAGTTCTTTTAGTGAGCTTTCGATTGCTTGACGAGTTTATACATAATAAAAGTTTATTTGGAAGTTGTGTTACAACATTATGAACTGTGTTTATATTTTATATGTCAAAGAGGCATTCCTAGTCATTTTTTTACCGTTTGGAAATACGCCAAGTAGGAATTCATGACAGTAGCAGCAAAGAGTATAAAACTGCAAGAGGTCCGACTGCCCTTATTTTGTATACAGGCAATAGAACGTTAAAAAGTACTTCCACGAAGGGGCGTGTCCTTCATAAAAACGTATCGAACGCGTGCTGCGTTTCGAATTCCAGCATACATTCTATAGGCACGCAGCACGCGTTCGATATGAACGCGCTTTGCGTTCTTTTAAAGGCCACGCCCCTTTTGGGTAGTACTTTTTGAAATAGGATTGCGTTCCAAAGAATCGCCGGCAGTCGGACCTCTTGCAGTTTTATACTCTTTAGTAGCAGTCTGACAATTTTTGCCAGTGTATCCCGAAGGACAAGTACATTGATATGTGCTGCCAGAGATAGAACATACTCCTCCATTTCGGCAAGGGCTTGGATTACATGGAGTTGCTATAGAAAAGAAAAACCCCACCCCAATTTTAATTATTTCTTTATTCTTTATGCGTGCAAATTTGTGCACACGTAAGCATTATATGTGCAAACTCTTGCACACGTAATCATGATGTGTTTGAAAGCGTGTAAACGTAATCATTATATGTTCAAATTTGTGCACACTTAATAATTATGCATGCAAACTCGTACACACGATATCATGTGTAAACTCACCTCCAGGGGTTTCACAGTTGTATCCAACATATCCAGCAGCACAGGTACATGCATACCAATTTCCAGATATCTGGCACGTGCCACCATTCAAACAAGCAGCGACAGTTATGCAATAGTTATTGGAGACTAGAACAAAAATCAAATTTTGAGGTGTGTTAGTTTGTTCGGCAAGAAGCCCACATTATCACCAAAATTAAGAATACTATTAGCCTCTGCATGATACCAATACAAGCGTATCTTATTACATTACACCTGTCTGCATCGATCCTTAAAAAGAGTAGACTTATACTTAAGATTATTATTATTACTTGAAAAAAATAAACTCCATACGTGTTTGGCAGTTTGTTCCTATAAATCCAGTTGTGCAACTACAGGCGTATACTGTACCCGGTTGACCACTGGAAGAGCATGTTCCACCGTTCTCACATGGGTTCGCATTACAGGGATCCTCCACTTAAAAAAGAAAATTGCTTAACATTAATTTAATCAGTAAAACGAAACAACACTTTCGAGGCCTTATGTGTATATTTTAGTTTAGCTGCAGTCGAGAGATAAGCGTCTTAATACTATTCCTTTCAATGTGTAAATAGGCAGCAATTGTGATTTAATTTTCATAAATATTTTCTGTACAAATTTAATTTAACAATTGCACTGGTACACTCTTGCCATGGTAAAACTTTCAAAACATCAATGAAAAAGTATTACAGCAACTTTGGACATGTCGCCACTAAACCTTCAAATAGCACGACTGGGTGACTGGCTATCTTTTTTTTTTTCGTTCCCCATGACCACTATACGATTTTTTGATTCTCAATTTTTAACTCATTTTTGTCATGAAGAGTTTTTGCCGTAATACCAGGCCTCTGTGGGTCACTTTGATAATATACTATTTATTATTCATATTCCGAAACTATGATTCCTCTTGTGGATTATCACTAAGTTGTGTTCTTTCAAACATTACAATTAAATAAATCTTTCAGCAGAGCGTTCGATCGCAGCCAAAACGTGATTCAGGACGGATTCCATCGTCCTAAAAATTCTGTTATTTTTTTTTTTTTAAAGTGTATTGTGTTACTACTTTCTCTTACCATTTGCACAGTTGGTACCGGTGTATCCAGGAGAACAGTCGCAAAGGTAATGGTATCCACTCTCAGTACATGTTCCTACTCCACAGGTTGTGGGGGAACACACCACTGTGGAATAATAATAATATTAATATACAGATTATTTTTTCCTAGCTCTTCCTTTCTTAATTGTTTGGTACTGTCACATTAATATTATGTTGACCTATCCAACAATCAGAAACATTTACCGAATATTTCTAATGTCAATACAAAAATTATTCTTACAACTAGTAGTAACTTTCAGAATTTTATAATTACTAATTTTTGATAGCAACAATTACCATTATTAATATATATTATTTTAAATTAGGCTTACTATTTATTATTAATATCATCATCATCATCACAAATTGGGTTTCAGTGTTTTTGATATAAAGTTTAATACTTAATACTTCACAATAAGAAATGTTCTGAGTGGATTTAGCCTTCATGATTTTAAGTACTTCTGATACACGTTTATTAAAGCTTTTACTATTGAGGTCAACCTACAAGAAATTCATTAGATCAATCAATCAATAAATTTATTAGGAATAACACCTTAAGATCGGTAGCACACACAACAATAATAGTGGTGCATCCAAATTAACAATTTTTACAGACAAAGAAGTAAATTAAAAGTAGGCATAAAAAGAAACACAATTAGAAATAATACGTTTAACTTAATGCCAAACAAAACCGAGAAAATTAATTAACGTAATTGATAACAATTCGATTTAAAGACCAAATATAGCTTATATATTGTCACTAAATATATTAATAATTCATTTTTTTTTTGTGCTGTACAACAATACAGAGTCGACGATTCATGATCTACATACCTGCCGAGTATTGACACTGGTCCCCGTATTGGCGACCTGGGCAATTTGAACACTGATATCCTCCTGCTGTCAGTGCTGTACACGTCCCACCATTACATGGATCTGGAGTACACGTCGCATCAACTATTCAAATGCAAAAATTAATATATTTTGAAGTGATACAAAGTAACCCTGCCACCGAGGCGGTTGGTAAAGAGAATGAAATAAATATGGGATCATGGGTCTAAAATTCAATATGTAGGGGGCCTACTGACTGAGAATATCACGCAAGTTTGGTATAGTTTCACTGTTGTGAGGTTGCAAAATCTAGTCCCAATCTTATGTCCGGAAACAGTTCTTTTAGTGAGCTTCCGAATGCTTGACGACGGTTTAGTAATTAAGTTTAGTAGCCTATAGAAGTAAAGCCATATTCGTATGCGAGAACATTGAGTTCTCGTTGTAGTCTCTGGAGGACGCAGTCTGGCCAGAATCTACGTTGTGCCGAGATACAACGCAGAACCGGTCACGGATGAGTGAATCCGTTGTAGTTTTACGTCATCACGCAAAAATCGAAACTCCCTCTTAAATGAAAATCACGTGTTGTGCGCCCTCTCTCTGTTCATCTTAAAGGCCTAAATACTCGTAAGATAATTATTTCACTAGTGTATACCCTATTCCACTAGACAAATGTTTTAAGTGATCGAAGCTTGAGTTGCTTTTTACTCACCAGATTCACAGTTAGTTCCTGAAGTACCCAGACGGCAGTCACACTCGTAATATGTCCCAGATGTTCGACAGGTTCCTCCGTTTTGACAGGGGTTAGTGTTACAGTAAGTGTTACCTGCGGGGTTGATGGCACGGATAATTGTGAAGAATTAAATATTAAAAAGACATTCATATTAAATTGCAGTACGGATTTAAGGAACAGAACTGAGAGCCCATTACGTACTAGTCGGTGGTGTGTATGTTTCGCAGTTGGTTCCAGAGTAATCCTGTGGGCAAGCACATGCGTAGGACGTCGTTCCAATATTCATGCAAGTCTCTCCGTTCTGACAAGGAGTGGCGTCGCAAGGAGTAGTGGTAGACGCTAAAATATAACAAGCAATGAATCAATCTAACGATAAACGACAACCACAACAATTACTTAAATTAAGATACATAACATGTAATGAATATTAATTGCTCTTAATATGTCAAAATTTCTAGAAACTTGCCAATAATTGTGAAATATACATCAAATTTATGCATTATAACATGATGTATGATATCAAAGTAAAGAGTACATTGAAGGGAAGTCACTATACGATGTGTATAAACGATTTATATATTGTTTCTGTCGGTAAATTACATAATAATGAATATAAATTTATTCCAATGATATAAGATAGAATATATTTTTATGATGTTTTGTTTATTTTCATGCTAGTCATTATATATGGTAATTTAACAATATAAACATATCTGATTATTATTTTTATTAAAAAACGTTTATCAACAACATCAATATTTCCAGTTCTGCAGAACAGTACCGTAGTACCGTAAGTCATTCGTTAAGGGGGCAAGTTTTTTAGGAGCGAGTTTGTTAGGGGACGAGTTGATAGGGGGAGAGGTTGTAGGGTTACTGTTTATAGTCATGGGGCGAGTGTCTTAGTGGGGGCGAGAGTTTGAAAGGGCAGGTTTGTGGGTGGCGAGTTTGTTAAGGGGCGAATTTGTAGGGAGCGAGTTTGTCAAGGGACGACTTTGAAGAGGGTGAGATTGCAAGGAAGGAGAAAATTTGCTAGGGGTGAGTTGACTGGGAACCCTGTACATGTGGCGTACTGTACTGGGTAATTTTGATAAGAATACATTACTGTACATATTGCACGCAGGCAATATGTACTGTATGTATTTAGGCTATAGCCTATTCAGTTTTCGGGTTTTTTTTTTTTGTTCTTGCTTTTCTTAGTTTTAGTTAAGATCGTTATTTTTTCCTTCATATTCTTGTCTTGTGTAGGCCTACTCTGTGAGGCCGCACCACAGTTTGTGAGTGCCACTGATACAAAGTTGTAGTGTCATTAAATAAATAAATTGTTTTAATTCATAAAGATATAATAGTACAGTGAGCATCCTCCTCCTATAGCTGCGTTTAAAGTTCCTGTAGGCCTATAGAGAGAGTTGCAACATGAGCCTGCAGAGGTCGTGAAACCAGGGAGGTGTAAACGAAACATAGGGGCAGTACGCGATTTTTTTTCCGTAAGAAACATTTACATGAAACTCTGTTCGGGCCGTCTCGGCTGACACGATCCCACGCGACCCGACCAGAAGAAGAGAGCTATCGGATGATGTCAACTAGGGGGCGTCAACAAATCATTTGATTGGTTCAGAAAGGGGGCGTCAACAAATGCTACGATTCGTCGCGCCAAATCAGGGAACAGTCAAATATAACTTTAGAAGGTGAATTTAAATAATTAATTATTTTGAATATTATGTTATATTACTATACAGAAATTTTATATTTATTAAATATACTATACATTGTTATTAAAATTATACAGATTACATTATTTATTTACTAGGCTAGCTATCAGTCAGGATTGAGGTTTAATGTATCCCTTTCCATTAGGCTTGTGATGCTTGAGCCTAGCTTATCTTATTTAAGGCTTCCCTTTTCCCTGAGGTAAATAATACAGCCTTTCTTGTTTGATTATTTTTTATTATTTTCTTAGTTTGTCTTCTTGAATTGTTGGCAAATATCAAAATGTGGTATATTATTATAAAATGAATAAGGCCTATATTAATATATAATTAAAACATACTTAACTTACTGTATAACATTATAAATCTGGTCTCATTAATTCAATAATTCTTTATACACTCATTTTATTCACCATTATAATATAAAAATATAAGAAATGCATAAATCAATCAATTTATAATATAGCAACTGTAGCCCATAAAAACTAAAGCAGTACAAATATCTATATGAAAGGACATATATATTTTTTCTAAAAAGTAGTAGTATTTAAGTTAAAGTTCAAAAAATAATATGCATATTGATATCTCTTGATTAATTTAGATATAAGCATACCAAGTCATTACAAATGTGTATGGTATACTTTGCATTGTAATTAATTATTTGCTACTTTTGTACCTAAAAACTTTCTTTTTCATAATCAGTACGTTATGTTGTTTTCTTTTAACAGATTTAAGGATTCACTGTCAATGAAGTATCCAACAGCAGTACGATTGAAGTACACACACAACCACAAAGTTATGTGTGCTGATGCACTTAAGCACATGCCATTGTTAGTATTTAAAATTTTAAAAAGTAGTATTTAAAAGGAAATCACTTTCGTCCTCCAACCCTATGCTCACCACTGGTTTAAAGGTTTACCTACAAATTCCAGGTTATACAGCAAAGTATTCAAGGAACAATACGGGGATGCATCAGAAGAGGAAATGATAACAGCTTTGGACAGCCATGCCAGAAACTACAACGAAGAGATGGGGAGCACCTGCATGGCTGTGAAAGTTTTAAACAAAGCCTATTGTTGCTGTGTGCACTCCATTGATGAAGCGCGTCCACGAGAACCTCAAGCATTCTGGAGAAATTGTCTTCATGGACGCGTCCTCAAACATGGATCGCCACAATTGTAGTGTTTTCGTCCTCTGGGTGCCGCTGGGTGTTTTAATCACAACATCAGAATCAGAGGAGACAATTGCCGAAGCACTATCACTGTACAAAACCGTACTACCTCAGAGGTAGGTATTCATGTGGGCATAATGTTTGAATTTTGTGAAATACTGTTTATAGCAGTTTATACAGTACTACTGAAATGGAATATTTACATTAAACTAAATTGAGTGCCATGTTGAATCTTCATGTAGGTGTTTTGGTGGACGAGGTATAAAGGGATCAACAGTTTTTATGACTGATGACTCATCCGCAGAGCAAAATGCAATAAAAAAAGAATTTCCGGAAGCAACAACACTCTTATGCATTTTCCATATTCTACAAGCTACGTGGAGATGGCTATGGAATGGAAAAAATGCTCTTTGCAAAGAAAGACGTGCTGAGCACCTCATCAGACTAAAGACAATCATGTATGCAGATTGCAAAGATGAAATGATGAATCTGTACAAAAGTACACTCGTATCTCAGAGTAAGTTGCACAGTAAGACCTAATAAAAAAATGATTAGTTTATCACCCTCATGCGCATGTATTCTATGGCATTAAAAGAAAAAATTTGAATCTTTTTTTTCATTTTTTTTTAGTAAATAGTTAGTAGATATTGTTTGTATCATCTCAGTCATGTACTGTATTTTACTTTGAATATCAATGTGCCAGCAAACAATTCAATAGTGAATGATATTTGGCTTTAGCAAAATAAAAAATAAAAGCATCCATCCTCATCACTTTTCCAGCCTAGATAGGGTGATATTAAATCTAATATTTTTTTTTTTTATAAAGGCCTAATGTTCCTGTCATATACACACACGCCCAGTATTAAAATGTTAAATTACTTCATGGTAAAAAAAGAAAAAAAAAAGGTAGGGAAGCACTAATTGATTTTTATATCATTGGTTTTTTTTTTTTTTTTTTTTTTTTTTTTCTGTGACGCTACAGCAGAAAATTCAAGAAATACTTGACTGGATATATGAATAGAAAGGAAATGTGGGCATTGTGCATGAGGGATAATCTCATGACCAGAGGTAATAATACCAACAATTTTGTTGAGGCAGCAATGCGGGTCCTGAAGGACAAGATTCTTCAGCACACAAAAGCCTTCAGTGTGCCACAGTTAGCAGACTTTTTAACACATATGCTCAGTGAACACGACTAACTGATGTGGCAAATGGCAGATTTTATTATGTGCTGACTTCAAGGTTTATGCCAACAGACAAGAATATTACAAAACACAACATCACTCAGGTAAAATACACAAAAAAAAGATTATGCTTTTGTTAGTAAACAAAAACACTATACATTGTACAAAGAAAAAATAGTAAATACAATACTGCTCCAAAATAATTTACAATTACTTACAATAATAATATTAATAATAATACTGTAATAATAATATGTATGTGTAATATGTATTAATTTGTCTAACCGCTTTCTGAATTTTGTATTTACATAAATCAGATTTCTCCAGTGGACTTTGAAGTTAGAAGTGGTCTTAATGTGTACAACATTAATGTGGAAGTCGGGCACTGTACCTGCCCAGTAGGCAAAATCAGTGGACCCTGCAAGCATCAAGGGGCTATTGTAAAGCATTACCAATGTGCTACATCCAGAGATGAGGCTATGCTTACATAAGATTGCAACAGGTAGATATATATAATACTAATTCAAAATGCTGCACAATTTTAACAATATTGTTATCATTGTTATTTTGATTATATTACTTGCCCAATACACTAATAAGAAGACTTAGTAATAAGTGGTTTGACTTTAGAATTAAATTTTTTGATTTCAGAAATTAATGTTTTATTTAACATACTTTTAAAAGGAAAGGAAGGAGCACCACTACCTGGCTTTTTTGATGGCCTAACAGTGGCCAACACTGAATTTCCTATTGATAACCAACAACGTGATGACAATCCCCAAGACATGCTATATGATGACACCCAGTCCTGTCTCATGAAGACCCACAAGATGTGATTCTTGATGACCCTCAAGGTGTGTGGCATGAAAACCTGCAGAATGTGTCTCATGTTGACCCTTATGATCAAACTTCATCTGAACTAGGTAATAATTTAGTGTTATTATTGATTTACATTACTTTCAGAATTTTAATGTCCACTTTAAATCATGTAACAATATCATTCTAATTTATGTTATTGTTAACTTAGATACTAAACACTCATTTTTGAATTGATGTTGTTTCAGCATGTTGTTATCGATTCTGATGTTATACAGTTGACTATCATATATGCCTATCTAATTTGTTTTTAAGGAAACATTAGCAATGAAATTTACTAATGTAGATGCTATTTAAATTATATAAATGTTCAATCCTTGTTCCTTTGTTTTATATTTTACATTTGATTTGATCAACACAACACACATTTAATTATGTAACACTGGATGTCATGGCTGTATAAGTTGGTGAGTAAAATAATTATTGAAAACTTAAAGATATACTGCCTCATAAATCTAATAATACTATCAATAAAACCAAAATTCAATTGCTTAGTTTGTATATTTCACTGTAAGTTATAAACTCTCAAAACATTTTTTTTTTCTGTGGGTGCTTAAAATTTGTATCTTCCAATCAATTTAAATGTGTTTATTTGAAAACTTACTATCAATTTGTCTGTCTTATTGTTATTTCTGAAGGTTTTCTTTCTATATTTTTTATTGGCAGTATGTCTTTAATGGCATTATTGAGTTCAGCGTTATTTAACATTTAAACAGACACTCTGCGCTCCTTTTATGACACAATGATCCTAATGCTGCAGACTGACCTGGATGTAATGCAATTATTAAGTTTGAAGAAAACTTGAAACATATAAAGACCATCACACATATGTGTTCTGCCTTGAGAACATTTGGAAAATATCAAGGTGTGACTGAATCACTGATGACAAGAGGTATAATATTCTTATAAAAATGTACAGTAGATATATTTTTATTCGTTATTTCAGTTTCAGTCTTATGTTCTAAAGAAATTTGTAATTTTCAATAGGCAATGACAGACTCAGAGGGAGTGGGAAAACCATTGGCGTACAGCCAACTGCCACAGCAAGGCGGGCACATATGGGGCGAGGAGCCAGACGAATGACGTCAGGGAGGCCAGCAAAGTCGCCTTTCGTCAAAGAACATGGCTATTCAATTGACAAGAAGAAAAGAAGGACAGCAGCTCCACACAGCCTTAGTCATGCTGTGGAATACAATCAGTCATTGGGAAAATCACATGGTGCTAAATAAAATGCTGAATGCTGAATAGCTTTTTGTGATGAATATTTAAGCTAATTTAAAGATGTACTACCAGTCAGTATCATGAGGTAAAAAGAAATAAACATTTTAATTCCATATTTGGATTGCTTAAATAACTTTTCTGTATTCTTCTGCATAAATCCTTAAGTTGGTCAGTATTCAATTTAAAGATTTTTGTAGTAAAATGTCTGTAAATCAATGAATCTACTTTCAAATGAGCTATTCAAAATTGTATTTGAATTTTTTAGGTATTTCTTGTCTTTCTGACTGATAGTACATCTTTAAATGATAGGCCTTTAGGTCAATTCTACACATCATTGTTTAGTTTTGTTTTATTATTTAGCACCATTAAAGAAAAATGCTATAGTGCTCCTAATAAAATTGAGGGTTTGTACCATGTAAATTTTCATAAAAAAGTGAAATTAGAATTACCATTATTATATTTATTTTCACCTAGATAGCATAAATGTTTCTAAATGTGCTTCATAAATACACACACCGGTACTATATGAAGTTGAAGTACTGTAAAGTTACTTTAAGCCAGCAATTCAATTTCAGTTCAACAATTATCCATAATTTAGTTCATGCTGTTGGCACTTAATCAACCACAGATAAATCTCATTTGATTTTAAAATATTGAATAATACAGAACATATTTTATGATGAACCAAACCTGATATACATAATTAACAATCAATTTTAAGTGCATTTCCAGTTAAAACTGACCCTGTCAACATAGGTCAATGGTATTCATAAAAGCACCTACCACTGCAAACACTGATGTTACTTAACATCAGTGCTCATACCTGAAAAAGGACGGTTTCATTATAGACCCGTTTAAGGCGAGACTTTTTTATACCTTGTTTAGTGAACCCGTCGACTGCAAATACTGATGATTTTTAATAAAAATAAAATTTTTGACCAGTTAGCGCACCCACTGCCACAAAAATGTGGAAATTTCAGAAAAAAAAAACAAGTTTTTAAAAATTGTTATTATGCCCTCCGCTGCCTTGAAATATCCAAAGATAAGACATGTATATTTCTTAATAATTATAAAATTTGAAGCATTTTACATTCACCAATAAAATTTTTATTTTTATTTCCTCCTCCGTATGGCTGTTTTTGGCAAAACTATTTGCTAAATAAGAAAGCAAACTTTTCTTTTTATTCCTATTCTGCCCTCCTCCGATGATCTTTAAAAAAAATAGGTATGCAAAACAAGGAATAAAAAAAGTCTCGCCTTACTATCAAATGTGTACGTTTTAATGTTTATGAAGTTGCGTGCAAATTTACTACAAAAACTCAACCAATGTCTATTACTGTACCCTGTGTGGCATACCAACGGCAGGAAAATTTCACTGCAGATGTTGGGGATTGTTGAAGTTCGGAGAATGAGATCGTAAACACATTGTTGCAATGAACTATGACCATAAATACAGCAGGTGTTTAGCATCAAATCACTTTATTATGCTGTCTTACAATGCAGTTATAGCATAGTGTTCTACTGTATAAAATGGTATAGTACAGTATAGCATAGCATATATATTCAACAACTGTGTATATTCTTCCTGGAAAAGAAAGAAAATAAAGTTGTCTTATGTAAGCACATAGAATCTACATGTCTTATCATTCCAGTTATTTAACAGTTTTAAACAAAGATAAACATTAAACTCGATAACAAACTCTTAAACAGCGCCCTCTATAGTACAGACTTACTCTGCTGAGATTATTCTGACAAGCTCTAATTTATGAGTAGCGCCCTCTATAATATAACTTTCTTGAACGACATCGTTAATCTCGAGTATTATAGTATTACTATTATGATGAAATTATGAATAAACCTCAAATAACAATTATAATAACAGTAATTATTAAAATATATAAATCATTTGCACAAACTGTAACTAAGCAGTAAGCTGCTATTGTGAAGCACAGCGCCTGGAAAACCAAGCGTAGGCCTGGCATTCCCGTGTGTGCCTGTAACACTGTATACAAGAGCTCAGCCTAGATGGAAGCATTGCAAATGTCGACCACGAAGTCGCCGCTAGCCTAGCCTATAAATATTATTAAATTACACTGAACTAAAGGGTGATATGGTATGGAAATCGCAACTGCCGACTCCATATATAATATAATTACTTGAGAACATGTTAAACATACCTCGATAAATGATATAGTATATAATAATACATGAAAATCCAGTGGTAAAAAATAGTATGGACTGTCACAACGATCTCATGTTGTTGTCTCCCACCGATAACCAGTTCGCGCGTGGCGGCATAGTAAATTATTACGCGCAGGCGTAACAACATGTCATGACATCCCATTCCCCCAAAGAGTGACGGAATGTCACACAAATAACATCAAACTGCAAAAAAGGTTTAAAAATTTTCATACAAAATGTCTCAATTTGGTTTACAATAGTATAATTGGTAATCAAAGTGCCACACTAATCACAACGAAGTGCAAACTGATGATTTCAGTAAGTCCAAATATGAATCACGTAATCCAAATGAGTGTGAATACATATCTCAAAGTCCAACAAACAACGATAATTATGTACTGTAATCATTACACAGTAATGCACATATTGATTTTTGGGCAGCGTTCGGCGTACACCCATACACAGTACAGGCATACTCAGACTCTATATGTCTGATCGTTCTGTGCTTTTCATTAGTAGGATCAGTTTGGTGACAGGTTTCTTCGCATTGGTTCCATCAGCAAAGTTGATGTCCACAACTCTCACAAGATCATCCTTCCCTGGGTAGACTTTAATGACTTCAGCCATTTTCCAAAGGCTGCGTTTCTTCTCCTCACCAATGACGAGCACTATGTCTCCTTCAATCAGATTCTCAGTGGTGAAAGTTTATGCATACATTCCATCCAGCGTCGCCAAAACCCATCTACCATAGCATTGCAAATCTCTCTACGTTTTCGTAAGTTTCCTTTGTACTCTTCACATGGTACTTCAGGACATGGCAAATCGCCTCTTCTAATCAAGAAGTGGTTTGGTGTCAACGGTGGATGATCAAGTGGCGATGATGACTGAAGTTAAGGGTCATCCATTGATAAAACCGGATATTTGACAGAACACAGTCTCCCATTCAACAAATGTAAGGCGATCTGCTTTCAATAGGTGTCTCATTCCCTTTTTGACTTCTTGGACCATGCGCTCAACAGCTCCTTGGTGGTGGGGTCCACCGGGCGGTCCAAATTTCCACTGAACGTTATACCGTTGGCATTGTTCTCGGACTGTGGTCTGGTCTAATTTTAGGTTTAACTCATTTATGGTGTTGTTAGCTCCTCTAAAGCAGGTGCCATTGTCGCTCACTAACAAAGATGGAGCTCCTCTGATGCTTACCAATCGTTCCAAAGCTTGTAGAAATGCTTGGGTTGACAGATCTTGAACACATGTTAAGTGCACAGCCCTAATTACTGCACAAGTAAATACCGCACAGTAACATTTGGTGGTGGTGTTCCTGTTCAGCTTTACATTCACCGGACCAAGGTAATCTACAAGTGTGGTTTTGAATGGAGGTGAACATGGGTTCACTCGGAAATCGGGCAAGTCTGCCATCCTTTGCTCTATTGGTTTTCCTTTGTGTCTCCTACAAATGATACACTGACGCACAACTACCTTAGAGATATTTGTGTCTCCAACAATCCAGTACCTTTTCCTAACTTTTGTCGCAGTTCTGAGATGTCCCCCATGAAGGGCATGTGTGTGTCTGTCACGAACAATTATCAGGCTAAAATGACTTTCCTTTGGGAGAAGGTAAGGGTGTCGCACATCATATGAAAGTGGTGCATTGTCCATTCGTCCACCAACACGGTACACTCTCTCGTTCTCATCAAATATTGGATCTAACTTCATAATGTTGTGGTAGTTGAAATTGATACCTGTTTGTGCTTGTCGAATCCAATACAACTCTGCTTCCCTGAGTAGCTTAGAAGAAGGCCACTGTGATATTTGCTGGGTTAACCGCTTTAACCATAGGTTCTTTGGCAGTTCCTTCAACGAGAGCACCCTAGCTGTGATCATCTTAAGCCTTGGCCAAACCTTGTACCAACTTCATCTAGTACTTGCCAAGCTCTGGCAACATTGACACATCCTTTAATCATATTTCTCTCTTTGACATTGAGCATGGATTCAGTCAGCTGGTAGAAGCATTCTATTTCTGTTAAGTTAGCTGCACAATGGGTAAATAATCCTTTGAATCTTCTGTAATCCCGGACCATTAAATGTAGGAAATTTCATTCTTGCCATCTTAGGTACTGTTTTTGACACGACAGGTTGAGATGCTAGAGTCGCCATTGTGCTAGGACTGGATGCGGTTGACACAGTCTCCGCTCCCTCAGGTTCTGTGGAGACTGGTTGAGGAGTTGCAGGAGTTGTCATCGTGCTAGGACTGGATGCGTTTGACACAGTCTCCGTTCCCTCAGGTTCTGTGGAGACTGGTTGAGGAGTTGCAGGAGTTGAGAGCAAAAATGACTCATTAGAAAGAGACTGTGAACGGTGTTTAATTTCTCGTTTTGCATGCATTAGCCTTTGGATGAAATCCATCTCACAATCTGCCATCCATTTCTCCTCAGTCTCAAACTCCTCTTGGTCCACTATGATCCATTAACTCGGAGTGCTTCGATTCAGCTTTTCCGAACTGTTGTTCCGCCTTGATGATATATGGTTTTAAGACATCTAGATCGACGTCCTCTTCTTTCAGCAGCTTTTCAATCATGGACAAAGTTCTTGTCAATTGCCCTTTGTGGTTCCGTCTGCCAAGCTTCAATTTGTTGATGTCAGTCATTGCAAGCTATTGGTGAAATTCACAAAGTTGTTGAAACTGTTGGGGATTGTTGAAGTTTGGAGAATGAGATCGTAAACACGTTGTTGCAATGAACTATAACCATAAATACCGCAGGTGTTTAGCATCAAATCACTTTATTATGCTGTCTTACAATGCAGTTATAGCATAGTGTTCTACTGTATAAAATGGTATAGTACAGTATAGCATAGCATATATATTCAACAACTGTGTATATTCTTCCTGGAAAAGAAAGAAAATAAAGTTGTCTTATGTAAGCACATAGAATCTACATGTCTTATCATTCCAGTTATTTTGAAGTTTTAAACAAAGATAAACATTAAACTCGATAACAAACTCTTAAACAGCGCCCTCTATAGTACAGACTTACTCTGCTGAGATTATTCTGACAAGCTCTAATTTATGAGTAGCGCCCTCTATAATATAAATTTCTTGAACGACATCGTTAATCTCGAGTATTACAGTATTACTATTATGATGAAATTATGAATAAACCTCAAATAACAATTATAATATCAGTAATTATTAAAATCTATAAATTATTTGCACAAACTGTAACTAAGCAGTAAGCTGCTATTGTGAAGCACAGCGCCTGGAAAACCAAGCGTAGGCCTGGCGTTTCCGTTTTGTGTAAGTTTTGAATAATAAAGTACCGCACCCTAATTATTTATAGAGAGCAGTAAAACTTGAAAAGTATTGTCGGCCCAGACTAAAATTTAAAAAAAAAATGTTACAGCTCCGCGGCCTTTAATATTATAAATGCCTACTAAAAATAAACCTCCCCTTAAGTCAAAACCCCTCTGAACAATAAAGCAAGGGGAATTTATTTGAATTATGGTACTTGTGTTCTTGCAACTTTATTTTTATTGTATTAAATATAAACGTATTATTTTTTTTTTTTACTTTCGCACACTGCCTTGCCCTTAAATTAGGCCTAGCCTATTTTTATTCATACTTCACGTTGTTTCAATTTTTTTTATAAATTTCCATGCAAGTGATGTGAAGCGTGACTCTGTTGATGTCAGGAACAGCTAGGACTAGGCTTTACTGCTGCTTATGGCCCTAGCTAGTCTAGGCCTAGAGAGGGGCCTTCTATAGGTATGACCTACAGTAGCTCAGCCTTACTTTCGGGGCCTAAGCTACTTAACTTAGGCCTAGTAGAACTAGGCTAGGTGGTAGGCCTAGGTTAGCATATTTTTCTTAATAGTACGGCACGGTCGACCGGTTTCACGCCGCCGTCGTGCTAATTAAACTGAAGATTTGGTAGACCGTCGCTACGGTCGTTGATATACTGGTCGTACTCACGTTTATTTATTCGTTGCACTGTTGTCTAAAATACAGGCTCCATGCGCTGCCACCATGTTATATGTTCTTAACATATAATGGACGTACAATGAACAATGTCCAGGCTTACTCTATCTACTCAATTGGTAACCTTGGCATGCATGGCCATGTTTATTCGGGTAGATGCTAAATACAACGGGTTCAGCCGAGGGGGCGTGGCTTCGTATGTTGACGTCATGGATAACTTTCGCTATGTTTTGTAATAATCTCATCGACAAAGTGTGGGCCCTGTCTGTAATCACACA
>NW_022695941.1:39311-43899 GCF_011630105.1 Anneissia japonica | reverse complement strand
TCATTGGGCCTACACAGAGTAAATAATATATAGGTCTAGGCCTAGTTAGTCTTATTTTATCCGTAGGGATTAGGCCTTAATCACAGAAAGAAATGAAAACAATTCAATGACCTAGGCCCTACTATAGTACACTGTACTTAGCAGGGGAAGGGAGTGGGGGTGGGGCAGGGCCCCCGTCGGGGAGATCTGGCTTCTCTTCCACCTCCTGTCGTGGAGAAAAACCTCAATTCGTCGGGGAGAAAAAATGTAATGTATTTTCTACATATTAGTAGACACCAAAATCGACTAAGTAAGCCTTTCAAACCAATTCTTTTTCGGGGGTTGGTGGGGAGCCAAGAGGAACACTTTCGACGGATATTGAGGGACGTCCGACGTTCACTTTTTTCGTCGGGGACCTCGGGGGCCTTATAAATTAAAAACTTTTACAACATGACTGCTGAAGTTTAGTGTTCACTGATTTGAAACAATATTGCCGGTTATAATCCAGAAAAAGAGAAAGGAACCGAATGTTATATATATGTAATTTAAGTAAATATATTAACTTTCCAATGTCGTGTATTTTGTATTGTAATGTTATGTAGGCCCATTATGCGCCTATTCAGTGCAGATTTTTCAGTAGCCTAGGCGAGGGTCTAACAGATTCTGCATGCGCCTAACTTCACGTAAATGAGGCATAGGCCTAGACGGACTGCTGCGGGTTGCTGGACGCACAATCTAGGTCTAGGCACCAAACTACTGAAAAGACCTCCTGGTCCGACTAACCCAGGAGCCTAGACCTATAACGTCCATATTACTTAGGCCAATTGTCTTAAAATGGACTCGATCGTCCCTCACCCGCTCGTAGCAGCAGCACAAGAGAAAACATAAGCTAAGCCCTAGCCTGCTCGCCTTGCTAAATTCACATTGGTCACACAGTGTAGTGTGATGTTTTTTGGTAGACGGCTTAATTATACTTGACGTCACCATATACAAGCCACGCCCCCTCGGCTGAACCCGTTGTATTTAGCAACTACCGTTTATTCGGTTCAACATGTCGTACAAGCAGCGACCAACAGGTGGCGCTATAGCGGATATCTATACAGAGCCGTAGATAGAGAGAGTTTGGCCAACTCGGTTTCAATCACGTGACTTACACCGGCCATGTTGTCACCAAAACGATAGGGTAGGAAGTTAGCAGTTATTATAGATGATTAATGCTATATAATGTGAAATACCGTTATGTTGGGTTTGGGGTTGCTGCAATCGATCCAACAAAGAAACAAAAATGTATTAATTTCCTTAAATTCCAAAAAGGAGGAGGATTTGGGATTATATTTTAACTTCCGCATGGCGATCGAAAAATTTCGCTATCCACTTAGTAAATAAAGGCATGTACCGCCCGCCCCACTTCGCGGTAATACGTAACTGTACTTGGCCTAGACAGGCCTAAATTTCGGTACTTCTTCGGCCGAACACCTTAAGGTCAGGGGCGGATTTAGGGGGGGCCGGCCCGGCCCCGGCCCCCCCTTTTGGGAGGTAAAAAAAGGGAAAAAAAGGAAGAAAAAGAGAGAAAAAGAAAAAAATGATAGCCCAGAATGCCTCAAATGTTATGTTCGGGCGTCTAGAACACAAAAATTTCGCGGGGGCATGCCCCAGACCCCCTACGCCAGTGTTGTCTCAATTGGCCCAACTTTCGACCCCCGCTTCCGGCCCCCCCTTTTGGACATTTCTGGATCCGCCCCTGAAGGTAGTACTTAAATCAGCTTTAATTACGATGATAATAAAAAAATGAAAAAGGAAGAATTTCAAGCAGCAATGATTTATAAAAAGACGCAATGTTGCACTTTGCTGTTAAATTATATAACTAAATTTCCAGAAAGCTACATGAAGTATCAGTCAAAGGTAGCTAAATTATAATTAAAAATAAAAATTGGATCCTCTAATAAAAGCGAAATCTTGTCCAAGGAGTCCTGAGCTAAGCAAACATGCCCAATTGTGCTTTACAAATCAATTAATCGTGCAACTAAAGATTTTAAAAATATATTTTAAAGATATAGGCCCCCTAGGCCTAATTGTATTATAATATATTGATTGTTTTAATACATATTTTAAATCAAAACGTTTAAATGTTTTACAAATTACAAATCAAAATTTCAATGAATAGAAAATAATGAATAATAAATAAATAATAATAATAATAATAATAATAATAATAATAATAATAATAATAATAATAATAAATAATAATAATAATAATACAGTAATAAAATAATGATAATGTTATAACTCACTAATATTATAAACAGAAGTGTGGAGAATGCTGCTAATTTACTTACAAGGCCTAGCTTCTTGATATGAATGATTAGGCATATGTTGTACAAAAATTTCTCTCAATGCAATAATTCTTCAACTTTGATTTATTGTTTAGATTACAATTTACAAATAGGCCTCGGCTATTTGTTGGTTTGAAGATGACCAGCATATTTTATTTCATAAATTAAAGTTTACGAAGTCATAGACCTAGAGTAGAGGCCTAGATACAATTAGAAAACTTTCATGTTATTAATATTTTTATCATTCATTTACAGGCGAAATTAATATTATCGCCGACGATTCACAAACCTACTCTGTCTGCACAACCAACCTTTCTCCTCTTCTGCAGTGTTGACTCTTCTTAGGAGCCTCATTCTATATTATAGAGTAGGCTGCTAGCAACTAGGTATTATAGCCTATATAGGCCTAGATGATAGACTTTTAAAACAAAAAGATAATCGTAACGAAAAAAAATAAAGAATCGTCCTCACTTTATCTTCTCGAAATAATACAGCACATCACTGATTAATTAATTCCAAAGTTAGCTACGAGTAGGCCTAGTAGTAATAGTAGGCCTATTACCACCACGTCTTCTAGGCCTAGTAGTACTACACCTGTCTCTTATACACATCTAGAATCAGTGTTTTATAAAATGTTATAAAGCTATACGCGCGCACGCTGTTTGGTGACGCGCGCACGCTGTTTGGTGACAACATGGCGCCCATGCGCCAAGTTGGCCAAACTCTCTCTATCTACGGCTCTGTATCTATACATACAACAGTAGGTACTACATAGAAGAGCGTAGTAACTATTGTAGCTATTTTATTAACATTTTAAATAACATAAAGACAGGCTTACATGAGTTACATATCGGATATAGGCTACATCTCATAAATCGGTAAGATCCCATAGGTACACATGGCTATATGGAGAAAAACAACCAACGTGACCACTCACAATTTTTGATATACACAATGACTGGGCCGAAATACCCAAGATTCAGCAAAAATTGCCCAAAATTACCCAAGCTTCCTGAAAATGCATTAAAATTTGAAAAAAACGTGTTTTTCGCATGTATAGTTTCCCTTTTAGTTCAATTTATAAACCATTTTTACTGTAATTGTTTGTGTTAATTATTAAAATTAATATTCATGAGGTAATAATACGGATAGAAAAATACGCCCTCAGTCGGCCAGTGTTATCAGTAGAACAGTGATCAAGTTTTATTATATAATGCATAAAATTAGGTAAGATCAATCAAACAATTCTGAACCCATGTTTATAGCAATTAACAGTCAATTAACAATGTTATGAATGGACTGAAATATACTTTGTTACTTCTTAATTCTTCCTCTATGACAAAAATATTTAATTTTCTTAGTAAAAATAAAATACCCAAGGATTTGAACGGAATACCCAAGAACCCAAGACCAAGTCAAAATACCCAAGATCTTGGGTAAATACCCAAGCAGTGGTCACACTGAAAACAACAAAACAAAAACGAATAGTAGAGCAGGGTTGCCAGATAGTCGACAGGCTTCACGGCCAAACACACGCCATCTCACGGCCAAATTCGGCCAAACTTTTTTTCAATATCGGCCAAAATTCGGCCAGATTTTAATCCGATTAGAAGACAGTTATGTGGGTACATATTCATTTGAAATACTGCAAAAATTACAGGAAAATCAGGGGCCGTTCGCTTGAAATTGAAGAAATTCAAATAATATACACAGAACAATGTTAAACTTCTTTTAATTAATCTATCACCATAAAATACATGCCCCAGCTACATTATAATATTAAATAGCCTAGGCCCTATGTTCTTTAGTTGCTGACGCTGACGAAAATAACCTTATGCGTTTGGGCGATCAATTTTTCTTTTTTTTTCACCACTCCCCACCCCCTCCCCAACCCTAAATCCGCTTCTGCTATTTAAAATCACATCATTAAGATTGATCTAAATTGATTTAAATGTATTACATATTAACGTACATTGTAGTCGATCTATAGCAAACATTTTAAGGTCCTGTTATTGGTTAACCCGTTTCTCTCTTTAAATAGAATGAATTAAGTTACATGGCTAGGTAACACAAACTGGCGTTAAAACAAACCTATGAAAACTTTAATACATACTTTTTATCTAAACTTTCTAAATTCGCCTCTGAATGTTATTGTCGCAGTACTTAAAGCAATAAATCAATGTTGCTATCAGAATTATCTTCTTCATTCTCATATGCAACCTAACTCCAGAGTCTCTGCAGCACTTGCTTGAAATTGGAGGTGCCATCGGACCCGG
>NW_022695941.1:36242-38511 GCF_011630105.1 Anneissia japonica | reverse complement strand
GGCTTATCTTCATAAGACTTCTACGAATAATTACTGTAGTGTATAGTGTTATAATTGCTATGTGCTTGTTTGTAAACTTGACATTTTGGTCAAATTAATGAATAATTGACACACTGCCTTAATTCAACTTTTATTATTAAATTGTATTTATAATATTTTATTATTTTATTTTAAGTTTGATTCTAAACTTATTTTGGCCTCTTAATTCCACACACTTATTATATAATGTATTATTATTCTTATTTCTTTTACTAATAAGTTTGTGAGTGAACAAATTAAATGAGATAAAAAAAATTTAAAAACACAGCTATACAACTGCTTCTCTTTCGTTAAATAATGGCTCTGAAAAGAGCCTTTTGGTTTGAGATTCTTGTTTACGTGAGACTGCTAAATCTTGAAAGATGTTTAGCTATTGCTATATCTTTCTCTGGTCTGCTAAATGCTGAACAAACAGGTGGTGGTGGAGAACTGAGTTGTGGAATGGAATTTTGTAGGTCTTTCTTCCCACTGCTACACAACTGGATTACCTCTGCTTAAGCTCATATTTTATACCTGGTTTTTTTTAGCCATTTATTCCTCTATTTTTTCCTGTATAGGAGGATGAAAGCAATTTGGGAAGTGCTCTGAATGCCCAGTATAAATGTTTTGAATATGATTCTTTAAGCTCATAAACTTCCCAAGCATTTCATTTGGATCTCCGCTGTGTCAACGAAGTCACCCAATAAACATACTTTTTTGCCCACTCCTGCACAACTTCACAATCATTTTTCTTTCCCGATGGCTCGAACTCTTTTTCTAAGACCTGAACAAATATTTTAGAAGAACGATAAATATTAATTTTTTTGCTGAACAAAATAATATTTCCAAAACCCAACCAAGAGCAAATTATTTGGTTCACTTATATTAATATTACTAATATAGGAGGGCAAAATGAGTAAAAATAATAATTATAAAATAATAATTGGAGAGGAATAAAGCCAGAAGATGAGAAATTAAAAAAATAATAGGCTTGAAGGAACAGTATAAAAATAATATGAAAAACAAATTTAAAATCATATTGATGCATAAAATAGTTACTATTTTACAGTATGGTTTTTTTTTTTTTTTTTTTTTTTTTTTTTTTGTTTTTTTTTTTTTGCAATATAAAGAAATTGAGGAAGTTTATTTAGTTGATCCCTGAATAATAAGATGTTTACTATAGGGGAGGAACGCAACAATAAATTGTAACAATGTTATAACAGTTTCAAGTTCATTCAGTGCAGAGGCATGATTGGTACAGCATGTATGCTACAGTAGTACAAAACAGTTTTATTTATGAAAGGAAGCTTTGGATTTATTTTTTCATTGAAGGATTCATGGATGTGTTTGACATTGAATTTGAAAGAAGTAGATTTAAATATTGTTTTTACAATTTAAGGATATGCTTGTACTTTTGATAATTATAACCTAGGTAGGCCTAGGTCTACACAGTATAAACCTAACCCCACAAAAGCCTAAGCCCTAGGCCTATGAGTAAAAAATATCTGGGATCACGTAGTAAGGGCAGGCCTAGGCCTATTTAATATTAGTACAATGTTTATTTTCAATTCACTCAAGCATGTCCGGTGGTGACGTATGTATTTGCATCGTCGTCGCAAAACTAAAACAAGAGCTTATCATCTGTGTGGCCAACATTGTAATACGTCATAGATAATTAGCATCGTCCTAGATTACTCGTCGTCGCATATCTAAAACTCATAAGAATACTAGAGCGCTAACTGCAATGTATTCGATGTTCGAAATACGCAGAGTTGTGTGTGTGTACCATCCAAGATGGCTGCCATAGATTCAGCCAATCAAATTTCGAATAAGCACTATCATTTTCAATGGCGCCCTCAATTTACACCATAGAGATATAATAAGAATACTAGACCGCTAACTGCAATGTATTCGATGTTCGAAATACGCAGTGTTGTGTGTGTACCATCCAAGATGGCTGCCATAGATTCAGCCAATCAAATTTTTGCCTAAGCGCTATAATTTTCAATGGCGCCCTCAATTTACACAGAAAGTTCAGTACAGCTAGTTACTCGTATGTTTGAAACTCGAGCGTTGCGGTGTATGGGTGTAATGTACACGATTTTAATTTTTGAATAAGATGCTTTACTTGGCCTCTTTTTGGCTACGATAGTTTAATAATTTGTTATTATCAATACAAATTATCATTAATGAAAAATAGTCAGAGGGCTTATTTACGGTAATAATATGTATACTAAGCCTGAAGGTGGCG
>NW_022695941.1:21403-35557 GCF_011630105.1 Anneissia japonica | reverse complement strand
TCATAATGGCTGATCGGACATTGTGACGTCATCATATTGGCATCTGAATTCAAAGAAAGTGAATTATAGCCTGTCTCTTATACACATCTAGATGTGTATAAGAGACAGGTATTAATACTACCGTGCGCACGGACGTTAAGACGTATGTGTACACATTCGTAAGTCCTTAAAATGCTCAAAATTACTCTTTTTCTTTAAAATTCCTTTTAAAATGCTCAAAATTACTCTTTAAATAGAGCATGTTTTAGAATATTATTTACAATATTGGCAGTAGCGCCACCTATTGGCGTTAAGGTTGGAAACTTAGAGAGGAGCCATAATGATGATGAATGAATAAAGGCAGAGAACCATATGATGAGTTCTAGTGTTTGTACTTCATTTGATGTATGCGTAGTTACATGATATACTACCGACAGTACAACATTACACGAGCGATCTCCCGAGTTATTCCTACCGAGATAAAAAACATTCACACGCGTTTGTAAGGTAATGCCAAGGTCGTGTAAAATTTATTCAGTGTTTATTCAATGAATCATTTGCCCCTACTGCGATATAGGTCTAGCCTAGGCCTAGTTGAGAACCCCTGTCACAGATGGACTGTTGAACTCACCATCACAGTAAACATTCGAAGCAACTTGATAATACTAGTAATAGTACTAACACCATCCCGACGTTCATTTTATGTATATCATCTTCTTATACCATTAATAATTAACATCAGATTTTTGTACGTGTGAATCGGGTATAAGATGCTTTACTTGGCCTCTTTTTGGCTACGATAGTTTAATAACTTGTTATTATCAATACAAATTATCATTAATGAAATAATAGTCAGTCAGAGGGCTTATTTATGGTAATAATATGTATACTAAGCCTGAAGGTGGCACTTTCCTACGGCGGCCATCTTGGATGGTACACATACACAACTCTGCATTGCTTCGCCATCTTGTCTGCACTCTAGTTGTTTAATAGCTCTATGATTTACACAGAAAGTTCAGTACAGCTAGTTACCCGTATGTTTGAAACTCGAGCGTTGCGGTGTATGGGTGTAATGTACACGATTTTATTTTTTTTGTTTATATTTGAATAAAATGCTCTACTTGGCCTCTTTTTGGCTACGGTAATTCAATAAATTGTTATTATAAATACTAATTATCATTAATCAAATAATTGTCAGTCAGAGGGCTTATTTATGGTAATAATATGTATGAAAAGCCGGCCATCTTGGATGGTACACATACATAACTAGTTGTTTAATAGCTCTATGGGAACACATAGGTTTGTCGCATCAAAGGGATCTGTTGCCGAGTGATCTCCTTCTCAATAATACCGCCATGTTTACACTGTATCTCTCGTAACCTTTGACAATTCACTTCCGGTTGAAATAATAATCACAAAAATGGCTTTTACGCATGCGTAAGCAAGTATTTTTGGACTTAAGACAAAATTTGCTGCCCTCTATAAGCTACAAGAAGTCGATTGTACGCAGGCGCCATCTAAGACGATTTTTTTGCTAAGATTTTGCTAAGACGGTTTGATAAATCAGCTTAAGATTTTTGCTTAGCTACATCTTAACTTTTTTGACTTAGGACATTTGCTAAGCTGAGATTGATAAAGCCCAGGCCAGGCCTGGCCTAGATAGCATATAACATAACATATTCCATCAATACTGGAATAATCAACAAGTATTATGTAACACATAAATGGTTATCTTCAACCAGGGTGTTGTTATAACAACTCCCTGCTTTAACTAACCTTCAAGAGTGTTTATAAAACTATTCTAAACAGTCATCTTTGTTTTTGAATGTTTTCTCTAGCAGGCTCCCGGTGGTTCTAGCAAAGAACTGAAGAAAGCAGAAGAATGGGCAGTTGCTGTTCCGCGTATTTACATTAAAATTGACGGAACATCTGCCCTCCCACGAATGGGGTAAAATTTGAATATTTTACCTGAGACAATACAAGGAGATTGGAAACACCCGAGATTTCCTTTGTTCTGCCATCCCGGCGATTCGTTGAGAGCTGCCTGCTTTTGTTATGCAAATAAAGTCAACCGAACACTGTTGCAGCCAAGCGAATGCTTACTGCACATGCTCAGTTCTTAATCAGTGAAACATGTCAATGAAAACAACTACCGAATTAGGCTTGCCATGATTTGATTATTTTAGTATGTTTATAAGATATATTGTCTGCCGAAAAACAAATAAAAAAAAACTTTAGAAATTCAATAAAATTTTAAGTCGTTATTAACATTCAAAATATGGGATGATTTTCTAATAAGCGCCTATGAACTGTAACAAAAAGACTGAATTCTTTGTCAACTGCAATGGTGTCTTTGTGGGAAAAAAACTTTTCCTTTAAAACTGAATGAGTGTGATGTCCTTGTTCTTTCCATTTCTTCAAAATGATGCTACCAAGTACAATACTTTAAAATACATTCCATTCGCAGTTGCTGATATGTCAAACACGACCAATTATTATCAGCAATTCAAGTTCATCATAGAGCCAACCATTAACCAATAATCATCAGTGTCATCATTACCTGTAAAATCAAGAAAAATGTCTTTTAGGTAGGCCTGGGTACATTCATAATATAAATAAGAAATATTCAACTACAAAACATATTTCAACATATTCTGAAAAAAAATTATTATGAAGCAAAAATATTCAATATTATATTCAATCAGTATTTTATTTTCATATCAGTGTAAAATTATAGATTAGTTGTTATCAGCAGAGTATGAATACTAAGGCAAGCATTTACAGTACTGAGAAAAATTCAGCAATCATCCTTACAATATCAGCAAACAATATCAGACTATCAAATTTTATTTGGCAACAATTGTGAAATATCCCAAATAGTAAATATGGTCATGACAACATCACATCATGGACAAGTTACAGGTAGTGAAGGCGCACCATAATGTAATCCTCATCATTGTTGTGTGTGCTGACAAAATTAATGTAAAAATACATGATTTGCAATAGGAATGGAGATGTGGGCCTACTGCAATCTATATCATAAAGAGACAAAAACAAATAACATTTGTTTCTGTTACAGCACTAATTTTTATAATTAGAAGTGTAGGCCTAGCCTGAAATATAGCCTAAGATCCACACATCTTTGCCAAACTTTTTCGCGGCCGAAACCTTCCCGCGCCGCCAGGCCTATACAGGCTAGGCCGCACAAAGGCCTAAATATGGGCATAATTTAAGAAGGCAGTATTTCATATTTATACTCAAGTAATCTGTAATGATACTCGTACACGTAGTTACTGATTAAATCCAACTTTATTGAACATATGATCAAAAGGTGTGAGTTAGCGTTATCGTAACTCTTATAAGAGAGGGCGTCCTTCACCTATTGCTATCACAACATCTCCCTCCTTTGGAATTTACATAAATTGCTTAGTCTGAATAGGAGGGTGTAAAAGTTAAGTTGTTCAGTTAGGTCCTATGTGATGTACACCTATGAGTGATTATATCTCAGTTACATGTGTTGTATGTCTACGATGATCGTTTGAATAAAACTTGAATAGCAAATACGGCTTTGATTTCCTTTTTTGTTAATTGTTGTACCTGTCACCTTGAAACAGTGGAAATACTTTGAACTTTCACTTGTCAAATTGTGTATAAGCTCATAATTTTAACATCAACATTAAACTGCATTCTAACAAGATGGTCGTAAGATCCTAATATATAACAAATTGAACCTTGCGCACGTTGGTTACTCTCAGAATATAATACATTTTAAACATTGCTTTTCTAACACAAAGTTATCAATCAAAACATAAACAATTGTTTCAAAAGTTCATTTGTATTCGTCGCAGAAACGTAGGGGCTTGTTGATACTTCGTCCAGATCTGGTGGTAGTGGTACGTTTATGTGGTTGAGGGTGTGCCTCAATTTGTGACTCAAGTCTGCTTTCTGCCACGGCTGTTTTAGGCCGCTCGTTGGGGTTGGTCAACACTTGGTATGCAGCCGTTTCTCTTCTGTGCCCAACGTCCGTCCTAATCTTGTCTTGTGCTTTCTCTGCGTAGCGGCCACTTACATCTCGAATTTGTGCTCTATTACGCCTAAGGGTCGCCCCTGTTGGTGTTGTGATTTCGTACGACCTTGGTTCCTGACAGACTTTTTTCACCTCAGCTGGAAGCCAGGATTTGGTTGCCTGGTTTTGAACGCGGACCTTCTGACCTGGGTATAGAGGTGGCAGGTCAGGTCTAGCATGCTTATCATGACTTTCCTTCATCTTTCTCGTTCTTTCACATAATTCGTTGTAGATTTCTTCAGGTTGGTGCTGAGTTTTTTGCTTATGGTGGCTTGGTAGAGTGGTTCTTATTTGACGTCCAAAGAGTATCTCTGCTGCAGAGGGAAGGTTTGAATCCAATGGCGCAGCTCGGAGGTTGAGTAATGCAATTTGTACATCTTGTCCGGTAACTTGGCATTTTTTAATCAATGATTTCACGGTTCTCACCATGCGTTCAGCCAAACTATTAGATCGTGGGTACCTGGGAGATGAGGTTGTGTGTGTGTGTGTGTGTGATCATCCACTTGGCACACTTGTCCTTGAAAGGTTTGCCGGTTTACTGCGGACCGTTGTCTGATATTATTTCCACCGGAGCTCCAAAAAGGCTGAAAGTCCCACTAATTGCTCTGGCAACAGTTGCACTCGAGGTATTGGACAGCTTGTGCACTGCTGGATATTTCGAGTAATAGTCTGTAATGAGCAAGTAGTCTGTGTCATTGATTATAAATAAGTCCGTTGCCAATTTAGCCCATGGAGCTGGTGGAACCTCGTGAGGTTTTAGCGGTTCTTTGTACTGGCTGGGCTGGTTTTCTTGGCAAGTTGGGCAAGTTTGCACTAGGCGAGTGATATCTTGATTGATGCCCGGCCAGTGTACAGACTCGCGTGCCAATCTCCTTGTCTTTTCGACCCCAATGTGGCCCAGGTGATTGTGGGATTATAACTTGCTACCCTTTGAATATTACTCCATTGGACATTCCAAGTTGGTCTCTGTATGACCAGTAAGGTCTTGGGTCCCGTGGTAGTTCTTTGATAGTTTCGGGCCATCCTGTGTTAATGACCTGTGCCAAAGCCCTCAGAGCTGGTTCGCGTAATGTCTCTGTCTGCAGTGCTTCCTGTTTAGCACATGCAAAATTCATGAGGTCTATGTTGAGGCTACTTTCTAGGTCATCGAGGGCTATACCGTCAACATGAAGGTGGAGTGCTACGTCTTCACTTTTGTGAAGATTGGGCAATCTACTAAGTGTGTCAGACAAGATCATCTTGCTACCAGGCTTGTACTGTATATCACAATCATAGCCTTGTATCGTGATCAGAAGCCTTTGGATGCGGGGCGGTGCACTTGTCAACGGCTTTTTCCATATAATCTCCAATGGTTTGTGGTCTGTTTCCACTGTGAATTGTTTGCCAAAAATATAATGTGTGCAATTGAACACTAATCCTTCACGCTTTGCCACTTCAAGTAACTGTATGAGGTTTCTGTCATGCTCCTCCTCAGTTTTGCCAAACACTGCTATGTCGTTGGCGATGCCTACACAACCAGGTACTTGCTCAGTGATGTTGTCCATGTATTGCTGGAATATATCTTGACTGACAGATAGACCAAACGGAAGTCTGAGAAAGCAGAATCGTCCAAATGGAGTGCGGAATGTGGTTAACTCTTGGGATTCCTTGTCGAGGTGCACTGACCAATAGCCAGCCTTTGCATCTAATTTTGAAAAATATTTCGCCCTTGCAAATTCTGGATTTAACTCCTCTAACGTTGGTATTTTGTGTGGACATCTCTTTAGTCCTTGGTTCAACCGTTTTGGGTCTTTGTGTGGACATCTCTTTAGTCCTTGGTTCAACCGTTTTGGGTCGAGGCACACTCGAATTACGCCGTTCTTCTTTACAGTTGTTGTGATTGAGCTACACCAGTCTGTATGGTGCATCACTTTGCGGAATACTCCTTGTTTTTCCATCTGCATCAGCTCCGTTTTGAGTTTTGGCTTGAGGTGGATGCTGCACTTCCTAGGGGCGTCTATTTTCGGTTTTACTCCATCCTTGACATGAGGTTTGGCTTCACCTTTGAAGCTTCCAATAGTGTCAAATTGGTTTGGGAATCTCTCTTTCAGATCCTTGACGGAGTGTAGTGGTCTGGTGTTATGCTTCTGTTCTGCCTCGACTGTGTGAAGTCACCAAATTGAGTTGGTCACATGTGGGTAGTCCAGCAATACCTGGGCCAGGAACATCTACAATAATAGTTGTTTGCTCCATTTGGAATCCTTGTACCTTCACAATATGTCTATCTTCCCAAGGCATTTGATGGGTGATCCATTGTATGCGGTCAGTTTGGCTTTGGTGGGCTGGAGTACCGATTCCCATTTTTGCTCATACATCTGTTTCACAGTGCGAAGTGGTAGCGTGTTTCCACTAGCACCTGTATCTACCTTAAGTTTGAGGCTGTGTTGTCCTGAATGTTCAGGGCAAATAATGTCAAAAGTAGTGTATGCTTCATGTCTAGGCAAATGTTGGAAACACATATTGGGTAGAACACTTTGTCGCACTCGTTTTCCTGGTCTGAAGAACTGTTTTGGTCCTCGTTTTTGTCTGTAATATCATGGACCTTGAGATCTAGTTCGTCTGTTGCTGTTGTTTCTATATATGGGCTAGGTCGTCATCTGCTAAACTGTCTGGTTTGTCTTTGTTCCTGTTGTCTGCGTTTTGTGTTTCTGCATTTCTTTGCCCAGTGTCCCAAGCACCCACATGACTCGCATGTGTCATTGTATGCAGGGCATTTGCGGTGAAGATGTGATAACCCACAGTTGTTGCATGAGGTGTGTTTCCTCCATTGTGGTTGTGCAATTGCATTTATGGAGGCTTCTGTTTCTAGTGTTTGGAGGGACTTCCGCCCTGCTATTATAGCTTCATATTTCCTACCTTCATTCAACATATCATCTATTTTGAAACCCTTTGGCTTATCAAGTAAGTCGTTTTGGAATGCTACAATTGGTGTGGAGGCAATAACAAGCTCAATGATACGTTCTGATAGTTCATCCTCGTCGAATTCACAGTCCTTGGCTTTGCTTCTGCATCTATTTACAAAATCATCAAGCGTTTCTCCATGCTTCTGTCTATATTTAATCATTTCCAGCCTGTGTACACGAAAATTAACCTTGACTTTTAATTGGTTTTCAAATAGTTCCCATAGTTTTGTTGGGATTTTCTGGTCGTCTGCTGTGAGGCCTGATGCGTTCATCTTTTCAGTCCTTCATGAGGCAATTTTAATTTTGATGGCCTCTTTTCCTGCATATGTTATACCATTGTCTGCAAAGCATAATTCTATTCGCTGTTTGAATAGTTTAAATTCTTCTGTCATGTTATCTGCACTCCAATTGATCTCCGGGTGCTTAACCATGTCTGCGGTAAGTAGTACTTTTATAACGGAAAGTAAATGTTTACCTTGCTCGGGCTAGTCCTAGGCTAGCGTGAGTATTTAGCCTATGTGAGTTCCAGTGCGCCTGGTTTGCTCTCCGTGCGCCGTTTGTTCAGCACTGTATCAAGTTGATCGCCTTGCTTACCTTCACGAACTCGGTGTTCGACCAGGCTGGTGTGTGTGTCTCCGTTGATGTTGGTAATCCAAATTCGTCCAGTGTTGCCTTGGATATTTTCCGCCAGGGACGTAGCCAGGATTTTGAAAGGGGGGGGGGGAGCCGTTATGCGAGTTACGTATGACCCCGGCGGGGTCAAGGGGCGGGCGAATCCCCCAAGTAGCGCACTCTGAACGTTCTTAGGACTGTTTGAGAGGATAAAGTGAAAATTGCAATAGACGCATTTTAAATAAGCGCAAAAATAATTATATAATAAATCAACAGTGGCAGATCCAGGAATTCGAAAGAGAGGTGTACCATGGAGGGACTTTCACAGACCGAGGAAGCACCCAGAAAAAATTTATGATTATGCATCTCTAGATGGCCGGAAATTACACTCTCGCACTTCAATTTGAATATATTTTTCCTTTTTTTTCCTTAAAAAAATAAAGGGGAGGGGGATTTGAATCGACCTCTGCTCAAAACATTCTTTATCCAGAATAGTCATACTCACGACAATGTACATGAAAAACCAGATCACATCCTAAAAACAAACAGCAGTCACTAAGACATACATCAGGAGCCGACTCAATGGAGTTTAATGTCATACCCAGGGAAGGGCACAGATCTGTTTTAAAAGGTGGAGGGCATTTTGTGAGTCGACACCCACCTCAGCCCCACAATGGTTGGAGCTGAGGTGAGAAAATTTGAGGAAATTGTACCTCTAGATGGCCAGAAATTACACTTTTAGTAAAATTCATCACCATCACATCACCATTAGTCAAAATGAAGCGCCAAAAAAAATTCTCATGATCTTTTATCAGCGATTTTTGACAACTATAGAGATCTTATTAATGTATGTGTGTATCCCATAGAAAACAAAGCTTAAAAACATTGTCTTTGAGTACCGGTATGTACTTTACATAGGCCTACTTCAAAAATGTGATTTCACAACCACCTCAGCCCCACCATGGCTGGGGCTGAGGTGAGAAAATTTGAGGAAATAGTACCTCTCGAGATGGCTGGAAATGACACTTTTATATAGTAAAATTCATCCTCATCACATTACCATTATAGTCAAAATGAAACGCCAACAAATTTATCATGATCTTTTATCAGGGATCTACTTAATATCCAGGACAACTTAGGCCTAATTATAGTTCACTAAGCTTTAACTATATATCAGTACTGAGAAAAATAGCACAATCATCCTTGAAACAATATCAGCCTATCAAATTTTATTTGGCAACAATTGTGAAATATCCTAAATAGTAAATATGGTCATGACAACATCACATCATGGACAAGTTACAGGTAGTGAAGGCGCACCATAATGTAATCCTCATCATTGTTGTGTGTGCTGACCAAATTAATGTAAAAATACATGATTTGCAATAGGAATTGAGATGTGGGCCTACTGCAATCTATATCATAAAGAGACAAAAACAAATAACATTTGTTTCTGTTACAGCACTAATTTTTATAATTAGAAGTGTAGGCCTAGCCTGAAATATAGCCTAAGATCCACACATCTTTGCCGAACTTTTTCGCGGCCGAAACCCTCCCGCGCCACCAGGCCTATACAGGCTAGGCCACACAAAGGCCTAAATATGGGCATAATTTAAGGCAGTATTTCATATTTATACTCAAGTAATCCATAAAGATGATAAATGTCTCTACACACAGGTTTAGCTAATCTTTTGGAATATCACACGCCAATGGCAAATGGTTCTTGAATGTTAGAGATATAAGGGTTTACATGTTGAAGTTTGCAACATATAAAATTGCTAAACGGTCAAAAAAACGAATTACGAAATCATTTCGTTCCCTCGAAATACTATTTTGTTCCCTCGAAATAATATTTCGTTCCCTCGAAATAATATTTAGTTCCCTCGAAATATTATTTCGTTCACTCAAAATACTATTTTGTTCGAACAAAATAATATTTCGTTCGAACGAAATATTATTTCGTTCCCTCGAAATATTATTTCGTTCCCTCGAAATAGTTTAATATTTTCTTTAACCATGTCCCTTTAGGGGCTTCCCAATGAGTATGATTAGCATTGAAACCAATTGACACAATTGTTTATGCTGGAAACATTCTGTCCAATCAAAAGGCAGATTCGGAATCTATGTATAAAAGTACCTTCCAAAAACACTGCCATAACATTCGTTGATCGATACATGAGAAGACGATACAATGTGGACTAAGACTACTTTAGTGCTTTGTGGATTTATATCAGTGGCATTGAGTAAGCAATGATTATTATTATTATTATCATTATTATTATTATTATTATTATTATTATTATTATTAAATATTATTACTATATTATTATTATACACATATAATTATATATAAGGATGTACCATTGTGAAATGATGTAGCACGTTGTTCCATAATAAATATAATGGTGAATGTGATGACAATAAAAAAACACGAATATTTCGTCCACTCCTGTGAGTAATGATGAAGTCATCATGAGTGGACGAAATATTCGTGTTAAATAAATTATGTTCCAAAAATATGTCAACTTATTTGTTTTTATTGTCATCGCCTTCACCACTATATATTATTATATAGGCAAATCGCCTTGATAGAGAGAGGTTGCAGGTTCGAATCCCATCAGAGACATCAGGTTCCTGTTTGACCACCGTTATTATTTATTTATTTGTTTATGTATATATTCCCCGAAGCCGAAATATTCGCATCAATATGTAGTGTTTCTAAAGTCAACGTCCTATGGGGTGCCATACGCAGCAAAGGTCCATGTTAAAATCAAAATGTAATTGCAAAATACAATGTCTAATTTATTAAAACGTAGGCGTAAATTTCTCAAAATGTAGATCTAGTTTCCCAAAATGAAGTTCTAATTTTTCAAAACGTAGTTCAAATTTTCCAAAATGTAGTTCTAATTTCTTTAAAATGTAATTCAAATTCAAAACGTAGGTCTGACTTGATCAAACGCCCTCTCCAAATTCTATTCCAAAACGAAAATAAAAAACGGTACGGTGGCTGATTTCCGCCAAACAGCAAAAAAAATTTTTATTAGGGCGTTATAACGCCGTAACAGGGCGTTATAACGCCCTAATACGGCGTTATAACGCCCTAAATAGGGCATTAACGCCCTAATTAGGGCGTTATAACGCCCTAATTTGAAGTATATTTTAGTAGTCGTTTTGACGGCTGGATGGGGCATGCTCTACTTTTTAATATAAGTATGGAACGCCAATGAAGTGCTCCAGACCCAATTTTGAGCCACTGGAGCACAGCGATATAGAATAGGGATACATGCGGTTGGGTATCTAGACAACTTGAAATGGGGGAAGGTGATGGAGGAGATGGGCCAGAGTGGTGCGAAGCATAGTGGCTGTCTCTTATACACATCTAGATGTGTATAAGAGACAGGGGCTAAGTATTTATGGATGTAACTATTGCATGCAGCGTCATTTGAGGGTCGAAGGCCCGAGCCTAGGGGTGGGTATGGGAAGGGGATCCCTTTCTCCCAAAACGGGATTTAAAAAAAGAAAAAAAAAAATCTGACTAGATGGCCGGAAATGACTGCGATGGGAAAACTAGGCCTATTATTATTATTATTTTTTTTTTTTGGTCGATGGGTGGGGGGCCTTAACCAGACCAATGGGGGACTTAAAACTCTCTTCCCCCGCTGGCGCCGCCACTGGCGAGAAGGTGGGGTAGGTCGTGGGGTTCGATGAATAGTAAGGGGCTGCTAGTCGCATATTAAGGTGATTTTTAGCTACTTCTTCGTGATTGGCTTCGGTCATCATTTTTCAAATGGAAAGAATGACTGGGAGTGCAAGTTTTTTGTTTTGTTTTGATTTTCTGTTTTTGTTTATTTTTTTAAAAATCATAATAAATTAATGCTTGCGGTACACCACGTAGAGAGTTCAGAAAACAACTGCTATTGTTGGTTGAGAACAGTGGCGGCGCTACGAGGGTAAAGGGGGAATTTCCCGCCCCCAGCTCCCCCCACCCCAGAAAAGAAGAAAAACCACAATCTGTTGGAGAGATATATTTTATGTATTTTCAACATATTAGTAGATTATCTATAAATAAAATCGCTTAAATAAGCCTCTGAAACTCATAAATTGTCATATTTTTCGGGGGCTGCACCCCACTGGACCGCTTTCCAAACATTTTAATCGAAACTCGATCATGCCCACTTTGCCCCTCCAAAATTGTACATTGCTCCGCACTTGCCCCTCTCCCCAGATTTCAGACGCTGGTGCCGCCACTGGTTGAGAGTATCTATATTCGCAACCAACAACAAAAGAACTATCTATGTAGAGTACTGCAAGTATTAATATATAAACTTCACCATGCAAACCTTCAAACAACAACAACAACAACAATAATATTAATAATAATAACAATAACAATAATAATAAGAATAATAAAGGTACCCAGTGGGTAGCAACCCCGAAAAATATGACAATTTATGAGTTTAAGAGGCTTATTTAAAGTCAGGCTCTGGAGGAAAACAATTTTTTGATATGTTGTAGAACTGATTTTTCTAAGACAGAAAAAAGTTGTTTGACGAAAAACTGGGGAACGGTGAATGATATATAGATTTTTAAATATTTAAAAACTGGGGGAATAAGGTGTAAAAATGGGCAGTTACGCCCCTTTTCCCCCAGTTTTATAATAATTGTTAATGATTACTAAAATGATCTATTATAAATTATTTAATTATGTAAATTACAAAAAACTGTACATTAGGAACATCAAAACATTTTTAATCGACTTCAATTATTCTTTTAGAGACGAGAAAAAAAAAATAAAAAAAAATAAAATTGCAAGAAAAATAATATCACAAAAGATAAAATTAATTACTATAATTAATTACAATTTAATTATTTTAATTACAAAGCACTGTACAAACATCAAAATTTTAAATTATTCAGCTTCAATTATTAATTACTATAATTATCTATTATTAATTACAATTCAATTATTTTAATTACAAAACACTGTACAAACATCAAAATGTTATATTATACAGATTCAATTATTTATTCTTTTTAGGAACATCAAAATAATTTGTAATTAGCTTCCCCCATTTCAAGTTGTCCAGATACTCAACTACATGTATCCCTATTCTATATAACTCTGCTCCAGTGGCTCAAAATTGGGTCTGAAGCACTCCATTGGCGTTCCATAGTTATATTAAAAAGTAGAGCATGCCCCATCCAGCCGTCAAAATGACTACCAAAATATACTTCAAATTAGGGCGTTATAACGCCCTAAATAAGGCGTTATAACGCCGTATTAGGGCGTTATAACGCCGTAATAGGGCGTTATAACGCCCTAATATTTTTTTTAATTTTTTTTTGCTGTTTGGCGGAAATCAGCCACCGTAGGTTTGAAATGCATTTTACAACAACACTAGAAATGGACTTTTGCTGTGTATGGCACTCGACTTGCGAAATGTAAATCAAAACTATTCAGCCAAGCATGACGTGGGCCTGTTCCATTAATGATGGGGAAATCATTTTTCGCTGCAGTCCAATGCCGTGAACAACGCTTCCTAGTACATCTTTTGATGGTCAGGGTACCGCGATCAAGGCATTATAGGCTAGGCTTATGAGAGTTGGAATTTGCAACAAGGTCTTGGACTAGGAATCTATACTATTATGTAGGAGGCCTGGTCCTGGTCTAGGCCTATAATATAGTAAAATTTTGTATAAGTAGTCATATGATTACAGGTTTACATTGTACCAAGGTCAATATTAACGATCGCATTAATTTTTCATTGAAAATTTAAAAAAAAAAAAACTTAAATAAAAATAAGTTAATAAGTAAATTAAGAATTTCAAAATATTCAACAAAAAAAAAACTGTACACTTCAAAAAATAAAAAAATTAAGTTAACTTAAAACATAAACAACGCGACAGGATATGAAGTTTGCGAGAATAATTGGTATACTTGTACTCAGGCCCGTAGCCAGGTCATTTCAAGGGGAGGGGGGAGGTTCTCTGGGCGTGGGATTCATAGGCCTGCTTAAGGGCCCCTGTGGGGTCGGGGCAGATTTTGTGTTTAATGGGTGTAAATAATGTTATAAAAGCAGTTATGTTTTGAAAAAGATCTATGTAATAAAAAGGTGGTAATATAATAAAATTACAAAAGAGTGGATTTCCTGTACGATTAAAAATCGTAACGGTACTGGGTTTGGTCTACAGGAGTTCGTGCTTCGAACAGGTCATTCCATTCATAGAAGAAGCCTTTTGATGGAGAAAGTGTACCTATTTAGCAAAGGTTTGCCTAGGTCGAAACTAACTCTGGCTATATAAAAATTGATTAGAATATTGAAAATGTTATTCGTGTTAATGAATAGATAAAGATTACTACTATGTCCGTTTTTATTGATCTAATCTACGTGTATTTACTTTCATAGTTTATATTTAAATATTTAAAATTGTTTATAAATTTATTTAAAATACTATAAAAATAATGTAATCATTAAAATTTATGATAGTAATTGATGTTTAAATAAAGCAAAAGATTGAAACATGTTAAATACAGACACAAAGTATAACCTATTT
>NW_022695941.1:15749-21325 GCF_011630105.1 Anneissia japonica | reverse complement strand
TATATATATATATATATATATATATACATACATAGAAATATCATGCTTAAATATGTATTTAGTATAACAAATTAAATTTAAACGAAAATATGGAAGAAGCATATAAGAAGAAAGAAGAATAGGAAAAAATTTTGAGCAGCTGAAATATTAACCGAAAATGAACAATAATAATCATTTTGTCATTATTGCATCACGTTTTTGTGAAAATAACCAACCTTAAAGGACTATCTGTCGTTTTCTTCTTTGCCACAGTGGACGAAAAAAAGTCAGTTATTCTACGACGTTTCATAATTCTTTATCACTAAAAATTAACAAACACTCGTTTTGACGTACTCCGTTCTGTTGTGTGTGTCTGTTGTTGAAAACAACCTTCCTAATTTTGTGACTGGCTATGATGACTGAGATGGACCATGTTGACAATAATAATATTTTGTTTGGGGTGGAAAAAAGGAGAGTCAATTTCCCAAAAATGCTCAGCAAATAGGTTAGTGTTCGCTGTGGAAGGATTGAACAATAATTAAATGCTGATATTGGCAAAATACGCAAAATTTAGTTTGTTAAAAAAGAATTTTGAGCGTTTTAAAAGACTTACTCATGCGTACGCGCACGTCATGACGCACATACGCATCTTAATGTCACTGTTGTCTCCTGATACGACATATATATGTATCAACTTTCAGACAAACGCCTGTTGGTGAAGGTGTAATGATCATTTATAGTATTTATCATATATAAAAATTCAGTTTTTTTTACTTCAGATGGCAATATGGCGACGTCACAATGTCCGATCAGCTATTATGATATATAAAATCATATTTACAACATATGTGCTTTTAGAATGTGTAATAAAAATTGGGGGTCACCTTTCATCCTAAGAAGCTATATTTGATTATAAATAGGCATAATTATAAGCGTATGTAATTTTTGTATAACTTTCATTGACAAACGCCTGTTGGTGAAGGAGCAATGATCATTCATAGTATTTATCATATGAAAATTCAGTTTTTTTGACATCAGGATGGCAATATGGTGACGTCACAATGTCCGATCAGCTATTATGATATATAAAATCATATCTACAACTCATGTGCTTTTAGAATATGTAATAAAAATTGGGGGTCACCTTTCATTCTAAGGAGCTATATTTGATTATAAATAGGCATAATTATAAGCATATGTAATATCTGACGCACGCGTACGCGCACGTTAGGACGCGCAAACAAAAAAGTAAGATACCTAACATTCAAACTTGATCTGAAGTATAAGCCCATTTAATATTATTCAGAAATGACGAATCGTTAAGATGATATGACGTCATCAACGTTTTGAGAAAAGAAATATAATTTTTTTCTTGTTTTTTAATTCAGATGGCAATATGATGACGTCACAATGTCCGATCAGCTATTATGATATATAAAATCATATCTACAGCTCATGTGCTTTCAGAATATGTAATAAAAGTTAGTGGTCACCTTTCATCCTAAGGAGCTATAACTGATTTTTAAAAAGGCATGATATAAAGCATATGTTAATTTTGACGCACGCGAACGCTCGCGTTATTACGCGCGCACAAAAATATAATGTACATAACATTTAACCGTGACCTGAAGTTTATACCCACTAAATATGATTCAGAAATCACGACTGATTAAGGTGATTATGGGGTCATCAAAGGCTGGACGAAAGAAAGATGAGGGGGTAAGCAAAACCCAATATTTTGACCATGATGACGTCATCAAAATATAAAAAAATGCCCTATATATGAAAGAGAATGGCCTCAGCTACAACATACTCAAAGTTGGAAAACAATCGATCAAGAATAAGCGAGATTTGCTAAAATGAGGTCATCGATAATATTCAGTTTGTTGAATTCAGATGGCAATATGATGACGTCATAATGTCCGATCAGCCATTATGACCTATAAAATCATATTTACAACTCATGTGCTTTCAGAATATGTAATACAAATTGGGGATCACCTTTCATCCTAAAGAGCTGTAACTGTTTAAAATTAGGCCTGATTTTAGCAAAATTTCACTGTATGTCGGCACAAATGCGCACAAAGGTCACTATGTTTGATGCGTGCGTACGGCATTGTTATTTACAGCTCTTTAGGATGAAAGGTGACCCCCAATTTTTATTACATATTCTGAAAGCACATGAGTTGTAAATATTATTTTATAGGTCATAATGGCTGATCGGACATTATGACGTCATCATATTGCCATCTGAATTTAACAAACTGAATATTATCGATGACCTCATTTTAGCAAATTACAAACAAACTAAATTAGCGTATTTTGCCATTATCAGCATTTAATTATTGTTCAATCCACCACGCGCACACTTCCTCGTGGGTCAAAGTGCGGCGGATCACCTAACTCGTCCTCAGTGACGAGTTCAAATCTAGTTGGTGATCCGCTCCGCTAGCGGATCACCTCTTGTTATTGTCAGAGATCTTTTTTTTCCCCATTTCTTGTTAGCACGATATCTAAAAATTGGCACGAGATTCATATATGCACGCTTCAACAAACATTTAGCTTGGCCTGGAATAGTCACAATAAGGTTTTCAAAATGCGCAGTTATGCGTGACGTCATCTACGCGCAATTTTGCGTTTTTACATTATCGATCATATCAGCCTAACCAATTGCCATTTCGAAATCGTATTAGTGAGCATTAACTTCAAGTCAATGTTAAATGTAATTTACCCTAAATTTTCGTACGCGTACGTCAAACTTTTAAAATGCTTGAAATCACATTTAGATTAAATTAGAGCACGTTTCGGGCCAATTTGAGCATTTCAAAATTTTTTGAAATTTATCAACACGCGTGCGCATTTTTACGCGCGCAGCACGTACGGAAGCTAGAAATTATTTTTTTTGGTCACATTTTGGGTTCCTGACATTGGTTTGACAAGTTTCCAATCTTTTCAATCACTCTATGGCCAATAACAATGCCGTACGCACGCATCAAACATAGCGACCTTTGAGCGCATTTGTGCCGATATACAGTGAAATTTTGCTAAAATCAGGCCTAATTTTAAACAGTTACAGCTCTTTAGGATGAAAGGTGACCCCCAATTTTTATTACATATTCTAAAAGCACATGAGTTGTAAATATGATTTTATAGGTCATAATGGCTAATCGGACATTATGACCTCATCATATTGCCATCTGAATTCAACAAACTGAATATTATCGACGACCTCATTTTAGCAAATGCGCATTTGAGCGTATATCGCTTATTCTTGATGGATTGTCTTCCAACTTTGAGTATGTTGTAGCTGAGGCCATTCTCTTTCATATATAGGGCATTTTTTTACATTTTGATGACGTCATCATGGTCAAAATATAGGGTTTTGCCTACCCACCTCATCTTTCTTTCGTCCAGCCTTTGATGACCCCAAATCACATTAATCAGTCGTGATTTCTGAATCATAATTAGTGGGTATAAACTTCAGGTCATAATTAAATGTTATGTACATTATGTTTCTGTGCGCGCGTAATAACGCGAGCGTTCGCCAAAATTAATATATGCTTTATATCATGTCTTTTTTTAAATCAGTTATAGCTCCTTAGGATGAAAGGTGACCCCGAAATTTTATTACAGATTCTGAAAGCACATGAGCTGTGGATATGATTTTATATATCACAATAGCTGATAGGAAATTATGACGTCATCATATTGCCATCTGAATTAAAAAACAAGAAAAAAATTATATTTCTTTTCTCAAAATGTTGATGACGTCATATCATCTTAACCATTCGTCATTTCTGAATAATATTAAATGGGCTTATACTTCAGATCAAGTTTGAATGTTAGGTATCTTACTTTTTTGTTTGCGCGTCTTAACGTGCGCCTACGCGTGCGTCAAATATTACATATGCTTATAATTATGCCTATTCATAATCAAATATAGCTCCTTAGGATGAAAGGTGACCTCAAATTTTTATTACATATTCTAAAAGCAAATGAGTTGTAGATATGATTTTATATATCATAATACCTGATCAGACGTTGTGACTTTACCATATTGCCATCCTGAAGTAATAAAAAATGAATTTTTATATGATAAATACTATGAATAGTACTTCAGGTTCCTTTCTTACTATTTTTTCCCCTTTCCATTCTTTCTTTATATGCAACATAAGACCTATGTATTTTAACTTTAATTTTGCTCAGAATATTCTTAATACAAAAAGGAAAGATTTGAACATATACATAAATATAGTTAATTTTATACTTATTACATTTTATAGCATTAAATAAACATTTCCTCAAGAAAATTAAAATAACTAGTACCTGTACAAAGTAATAGATAAACATTAACTACTAGAAATTGCAAATTGCAAGTGAAGTGCTGCGAAGTACAACTGCATATAAATGTTCTTCGAACAAAATTATTTATGCGAGTCAAGTGAAAATAATGAATAATAAAAATATAACAAATAATATGAGACACGACCCATTGTCTATATTAGAACACTTCTCATTGGGTAACAAAGTCGTAATTTTTCATTTTTGTCAAAGAGTGTCTAAGTGGTGAATTATGGTTTAGGTTTTTTTTAATAAAGTTTCAAAAATTTCTATGTATGTGGAAAATGTAGTTGATTACCAAAGGTTACAATTTTTATTTTGAAGACTGCATGGTCTAGGAAGTGTATATTTTTTATGGGGCAAGTTTCCAAGGGCGGGTTTTCTAGGGGCGAGTTGACTGCCAAAGAGTGTTGCCAAAGTGCGAGCCAGCGTGTTATTTGATCACAAGTGCGAGACCGGAAGTGTGAGCCAGCGAGCCATGACGTCACGACAATAGATACGAGACGTTACTCGACTCTCGAGTTGTCGGCTGAGATTTGTGGAGTACAATTCAAAAAACAAATATAGGTCTAATAATGAATTATTGTGATGTTAAATAGACAATGTTAGCTATCAAAGAGCGACGTTGTTTTTCATTGGGTCCTAGCTTCGTCCCTTCAAGGCTAGGCCTATACCATCCTAGCTAGTCTAGTCCTAGATTAGGATAAAGGCTAGCGCGCGCGACATGCGGACGTTGGTACGTGTTGGTTAGTCTACAAACGTCGCCTAAAGTAATTGATTTTACCCGGCAGAACGAAAGAAGGAAACTCCGTTTATTTTTGGATAACAATGACCTTTCAGAGGTCAAATTGCTGTCAAGAATATGAATTGGCTGCTTCGCAGCAAAAAGAATGACAATAATGAAGGTGCATGGTGGTGGTTTAATGGCGAAAATTGTCCCAGGGAGTGCACGGGAGAGACGTTATGTAGGGGTCAATGCACTCTTATTGTAATGCGGCCAGTAAACCATTTTTGTTTTCAAACTATAATTAGCTTTTCTTTTTTTATTGATTTATTAACTAGTGAACTTTTTTATATTATGAATTGCAAACCCCTTTCTTTTAATTATAAATAGCGAACCTTTTTTTTAAATTATGAATATATATTACCACAGGGACGTATACAGGGGGAGCCGTGGGACCCGCGGCTCCCCCCCCCCCCTTTGTATACAGTGTTGAAATTTTAAAGCTTATTCTTGAGCCAATACAAATTCTTTC
>NW_022695941.1:0-15733 GCF_011630105.1 Anneissia japonica | reverse complement strand
CTGGGATCACTAAAATGAATACTTCTAAACATGTAAATATGCATCAGTACACGTTATACATAGGCCTAATAGAACACATAGGCCTAAGCGTGATTTAAAAAAATCTTAAATCCATAAATCTTTTAGTCTTTTAAGATAGAAATGCGATACTATGGTTCAATTTCGTTTTTATCCTTTTGCAAGTTTCTTTAAATGTTTGTTTTAATACTACTACTACTACTACTACTACTACTACTACTACTACTACTACTACTACTACTACTACTACTAATAATAATAATAATAATAATAACAATGATGACGATAGTATTAATTGATATTAATATTAATAGCAATAAAAAGTGAAGAAAATTGTGCTAAATGCAAAAAATAGTTGTGATTTGTTGATCATAATATACGATAGTATATAGTTAAAGCTTAGTAAGCTATAATTAGACCTAAGTTGTCCTGGATATTAAGTAGATCCCTGATAAAATATCATGAGAAATTTGTTGGCGTTTCATTTTGACTATAATGGTAATGTGATGACATTTCCGGCCATCTCGAGAGGTACTATTTCCTCAAATTTTCTCACCTCAGCCCCAGCCATGTGGTTGTGAAATCATGTTTTCGAAGTAGGCATATGTAAAGTACATACTCAAAGACAATGTTTTTAAGCTTTGTTTTCTATGGTATACACAAACACATTAATAAGATCTCTATGGTTGTCAAAAATCCCTGATAAAAGATCATGAGAATTTTTTTTGGCGCTTTATTTTGACTAATGGTGATGTGATGACGATGAATTTTACTAAAAGTGTCATTTCTGGCCATCTAGAGGTACTATTTCCTCAAATTTTCTCACCTCAGCTCCAACCATTGTGGGGCTGAGGTGGGTGTCGACTCACAAAATGCCCTCCCCCTCCACCTTTCAAAACAGATCTGTGCCCAGATCTGGATAAAGAATGTTTTGAGCAGAGGTGGATTCAAGGCACCCCCTCCCCCTTAAAATAAATTCAAATTGAAGTGCGAGAGCGTAATTCCAGCCAACTAGAGATGCCCTAATCATAAATTTTCTTAACCTCAGCCCCAACCATGGTGGGGCTGAGGTGGGTGGTTCCTTGGTCTGTGAAAGTCCCTCCCTGAGTCCCTGTTTCACCTTTCTTTCGAATTTCTGAATCTGCCACTGTTGATTTATTATATAATTATTTTTCGCTTATTTGTAATGCGTCTATTGCAATTTTCACTTTATCCTCTCAAACAGTTCTAAGAACGTTCAGAGTGCGCTACTTGTTTTGTTTGTTTTTATTGGTTTCTCCACACACAACATAAATAGTACAATGTGTTCAAACTTAACTAACATTACAAAAGTAGATAAGAAAAAGAAAAAAAAATATATATATATATACATATGCATATACATATGCATAACTGTACAGTATAATATACACATACATATACACACATACACACACATATACTGTAAATTAGATATTAAATAAATAAGTAAGTGTGTGGATGGAGGCCAAAATAAGTTTATACAAACTTTAATTTATGGCCACCAGTTAAAATTGAATAAATAAAATTGAACTTAATGACGTACAGATGATTACATATTTTAAATACTTCACAGGGGTTTCGCCCCCTTGACCCCGCCTCTTGACCCCGCCGGGGTCATACGTAATTCGCATAACGGCCCCCCCCCCCCCTTTCAAAATCCTGGCTACGTCCCTGTATTACCATACACATCCATGATTTGGATTTGAGAGCAAAATAATTTTATCTATCAGACAGTTACATGTAAAGCCCATTTTACACGGAGCAATACTGCTTGCATGGGTTCACCATAAATCAACTTGCGAAGTTGTGATAAATCACTTCTCCTTGCGCTCCAATTTACATGGTCAAATGTATAGCCTGCAAGTTCTGGTAAATATAGGTCATGAACTTGTCAGGGCAAAGAAAAAAAAAGACACAGTGAGGTAGAAATAAAACACAGTAAGCACAATTTTGTCAAACATTTTGCACTCTTAACAATATTCAGCATTCTATACTACAGGTATTTCCTACAGTATTATAATACATTATGGCGCGTATTACTGCTAGAAAAAAGAAAGTGTTGGCTCTGTCAGCAATAATATTAATACTAGAAATTGCAAATTACAAGTGAAGTGCTTTTTTCAACGCCGTGGCTAGAGAGACGGTACCGTATCGGAACTTCCGATTGCTAAAGGTACGGTAAATGATATTAAGTCATGATTAGCCAATAGAGATGACCGACTCGATTTTGGCTTTTTTTGCAAATAGACCGTGGGTCGAGGCTCCAAAATCGGCTTAGTTTACGAATTCTGTGACCCACCGATCCGCGCTACTTGGCATTCGCACAAAAATGTCAATACTATTTTATTGAAACATAATATAATTGTCGGCAATCGTAAATTTGGGGAAACTGTAACCAGAAATGAGAATTTATCTTCGAAAAAATAATGTCGCTCACGAAAGCAGTACCCAATCACAGCACATTTACCATACCTGTTAAGCATTGATGAGACGCTATTAGCCAATCACAAATGTTCTTGTAAACTCGGTAACTAATGTAAATAATGTCGCGAGGAAAGTGACAATGTGTAGCAATTTGGACGAAAGTTCTCCGGTTTTATTGGAATATTTCAATATGATATAAGTATACCAGCCTTTAAATAAAATACATTGGTAATAGTTGTAAGATTTTAGAGGTAGTAAATTGCATTTCCCGTCTTCTGTCGACTGTCATACCGTAGTTTTTAAAGCCAAAGTCGACCGTGCTGTACTGAATGTGTATTGTTGTATTACTTATCTAGGACTACATATGCATAGTACTAGTAGGAAGGGCAAGTAAGTAATGTTCATCGACTTTGAATGAGACAGGAAATTCCTGTAAATATATAATATATTTTGAATCTATTTGGAATCGCTTTTTTTCCTTTTTGCATGCAATGTAAATAAATAACATTAATCAGTATTTCTTGCCATGCCTGTTGATTTTTGTTTAACTGCTTGAAGACCTTGGTAATATGGACTGAATTAATGAATAAAAGTAAAGCAATTGATGATTCCAATAAGGTGAAACAAATACATTTTTAATATACCTCAGTTCAGCCAGTTGCATCCAATCAGCACTTTCATTATCTCTCTGATCACTCACTGGGTATATACATTTAACTACACAACAGTAAACACAAGGTTGAAAGAAGTTTATGACAGAAATCTGAACTTTTATAATTATGAATATTATTGAAACATTGTAGCACATCATATACCTACACAGAACTGCTTTAAACATTGCTGAATATAGAGTTCAGTCCAATCCACTTATAAACATGTGTTAAATATTACAATTATATAATATTATCAATGTAACCAACCAGCATAAACAATTTAAAAGAAACTAGAAATAATGAAAGTTTTGCTGTATTCATTATCATTTATCAGCAAGTACTGTTCATTGTAAAGTACAATACAATGCAATTCAAAAAGTCAATGCAAATTTTTGTAAAGAAAATGTGTTGTTGATAAATGTTCATACAAGGAAAAACCTTAATAATATCTGGTAATATTTCTCAACACAGTGTATGGTATGATGTCATATTAAATAGATAACAACATTCATACAAACAGTATACAGTTCCAATCTGATAGGACTACAGTACTTTCAATTGATTCATGTTTCTATCCATGGCCTATAATATGGCCTGAATTGCCACCAGATCTTTATTCCTCATGTAGTGACAAGGCTTTATCCTGATTTGCAGTAGCAGCCTCAATTTCACCACTCAATGTTTCACATCTTACTAATTTCTCAATGGTGTTTGCTCTCTTAAAAGTATATTATTGTCTTTTTACAAAAAAAATGCATGGGAGAACATGACTTCGACCAGGAAGCACTTCCTTAATTCTTGACTTCAGCTTTCAGGTGATGCAGAATGAGCATTTGCTTTGGCTGTGGTTCATCAACTTCCATTCACTTGATTCTGTGGTCTGTGAAAATTAATTAAACAAACTAATTCAAAGAGCTTATCAATGCTACTGTGATGGTTTTAATGATCAAATATGTATTTAAATTGTTTCTTTTTAATCAAAGGTTGTTTTCAAAAAAAAAAAAAAAAAAAAAAAAAAAAAGTAGTATCAGTATAATACAATATTAAATGAAGTACTAGCCTAAGCTGTCAACAAAGTACATTACATTGGCTGCCCTAATAAGTACGACGAGTGGAGATTAGTGTCTGATGTTATCGATATTCCAGAAGAATTTATAATTTTACTGAAGAGGCACAACAGCTCTTTTACAAGAACCTGAAAATTTCGGTAAAGGAAGCATTGCATTGTCAACAAAAAATGGACAGCCTTGTGGAAATTCACATACAAGTTCCTAGAGATTTGTTTGAGGAACTTAAATCTTATTGTGTTCCACAGAAACGAGGAAAATTTCAGCTGACAGACTTCAAATCAGTTGACCATCTGTTGCAACCTGGATGGAACTACAGAATAGTCAATAAGCAAAAGGATTTAGCGTATGTTGCAGAGAAAATTCATTTTCGTTTAGTGAACGTGAACCACTTCAAGAGTTTGATTCAGATGGGCAGCTCAAGTTAACGCACCATGCCCGGCGGCTTTATTTTTGTGGTGAAGTTTGTTAGAGGTTTGGGAAACAGTCATGACTTGGTATATTTTGTAAAGTAAGCAAATCTGATCTAAAGAGTTACAGTTATGAAGAAGTATGTACAGTATGTGCTGCACATTAATTAAAAATACTGTATTAAGATGATTATGTTACAGCTTTAAAATATACAGCGTACCGTAAATCCTTAATTATAAACTAGTTTACTGTCTGTAAAAATCCATGTATAATTACTGTACTGTATACTAATACTAACTTCTGAACTCGGATATTTGTAGTGACTGTCCCGTCATCATGGCATCTGCCATTTTATTTCAAATATTCCTTGCTTGCATTACTAATTTATTTGTTGAATCTGCTCCACAGGCAACATCAGCTTTTCCACACATCTTGAATATTGAAATAAATAATCTGTTCTTGTATAACATCGCTATCAAAGATGTTAGCTACCCTAAATCTGTTGATAATACACATACAGTTTTAAAATCTATCCTTAAAAAAATAGCATATCAGCTGATCAAGTTGACACTTCACACGTAATTAAGTCATTACAGTGTAAAATTTAAAAAATGTATGAGAATGTTTCTCAAAAATCTAAAACTGGTCGATTGACGTTCAAAAAACACCTTGATAAATTAAATGTCACTAACTATACACTGAAATTACCACATGCAACAGGTAGCCCAACAAAACGTAACTTAGAAGAGACCCTAAATAGTGAAAGAGCTAAGCGGTAAAAACTTGAGAATGACATAACTAAATTGGAAAGTGATCTACAGGCAACAAAGTCAGAGAAATGTGATCTTTTGAGAAAAATTGGTAATTCGCAAAATATTGGTAAAAGAGGAAAAGCTAGAAAAACACTAAAATATAAACAGGCACAACAGTACAGAAATTGTTCCACAAATATTCAAACAATTAAAAAGAATTTTGAAGACATGGCTAATGATGCTGAGTTTATACTGCTTGACTTGAAAATGGAAGTTAAAAGGGAAAATTAATAAATGTAACTATTACAGATGAAAAGAAGAGGATAATAGTGGTTTAGAAGAAGAAATTGCGGAAATGGTTTTTGTCTTGGATACCTTCAACATTTCTATAAAGGGGTACAATGAAATAGCACAACGTTATAGTAATCTTCCAAGAATTAATGCCATCTCTCTAAAAAAAACCAAAAAAACAGAAAATGAAAGATAAATGCCCTTTAACAAAAATTGATAAAAAAATTGGTGATAACAGATATATTGGGGTTTTCCAGTCAATAGAGCAAACCCTTCAGCCAAATAAAACTCACTAAATTAAAGATGGTATGATAAAAAAAATAAACCTTAGTGGAGATGGAACACTGTTGTAGTTGGCGAAATGTAAAAGTTGCAAAAGGTATGTTTTTCTTAAGGGGCTCGAAATAGGCTTTGAGTGCACCTTTGGTGGTAGCGTAAGTGTATCGCGAGTGTTTGAAAAATGTCGTAGATAGCTTCACCCCAGGAATGAAGCAGAAGCGTCGGCTGTCTTGCAGCATCTGTAATTGCCATCGCCTGGGAAAAAAATCCAACCTTGCAGTGTACCTCCGTCAAACTCCTGGCTCTCTTCTTCACCATTTCGAAGCTTAAATTGCGGAAAATTCGGCAACATTGAATCCATTATCAACTCGTCGGCATTGTATAATGCCAAGCCGAACAGTAAAGTAGTAGTAATAAACGATAGACTCGGACACATCAATATTGTACTCTCGTATTTATTTCTACCCGTTCACGTGTGTCTCTCTCCCTGTGTTTTCTACATCAGTTGCCAGGAACTTTCTGCCCAATTTGTCACACTCTGTATGTTTGCAGAAAAACGTTCCTAGGGTTATTTTTTATGAACCAACAGGAGAAATGTTTATTGTGTGTGGTAAGTGAATTCCAAAGTGTTGGAATATCACCTAATCATTAAAAAATCTAGTATATAATTTAACCTTATTAAAATGTTAGTTTGATAAGCATTTTCATAAAATCATTAAAATACATAGTAGTTTACTATTTTAGCATGTACATATTATGTAGTGTCTGTGCAAAAGTTGTTTTTGGCCTCAAATTTTTCAGAATAAATGTATTTTATAAGGCTTTTATAATGTTATTGCTTCCAAGCCAAATGTTTATATTTATTTAATTGTGTCGATTGATAAATAAAGTTATATTATTACTAAATTTGGGAAATATATAATATTTAAACTTCAGATATAAAAACCAGCCCTTTTAAAGTTAAATCAAGTACATTTTTATAAATATATTTATTGTCGAAATTCATTTAATAATATCATTTTATCAATTACAACAATTAGGTAAAAACATTTGACTCTGAAAAAATTTTAATTAAAGAATCTTAAAAACAGGGGGTTTATGGTAATATATTTTCTGATAATTTTTGGTTAAAAACTTTAGCCAAAAAAATTACAGCTTTATAAAATACATTTATTTTGAACAATTTGAGTAATATAATGCTGTACAATAATAATATTCTGTATTTTGAAGAGTGTAAAATAAAAACAGAAATGAACATTTGGAGCCTGAATTTGGCAAAAAGAAATAAAAACACTGAGCCTGGGCAATTTTTTTTAATTTTATGTATTTATTGTGCAAATATCTTCCATCTTTTTAGGCTGTAAGTCCTTGGAGGTTGCCAACTTCACATATAGTAGTAATTTTGAATACGCTTTATGTCCCCGAACGTGGAGACCTAAATTATCTGACAGTAATCCATGGGTACAAGCGTATCTCGGTACTGTTAAAACAATCATCGGGATAACAACATACGGTTGTAGCACAGACATTGGGGTAAAGTTATATACTGTTTCTTACACTGTTAATGCTACACCTACCGACTTTCAGCCGATAGAGACTGAGGAAAATGTCCAGGTAAGCTTATTTTCAAAATGTTGTTTTATTGGCTTACAAAAATATAATATGTCGGATAATGTGTTGCAAGAAGTAGGCCTAGGAGGGAGGAATAAGCAACAGAAAAGTCCACATCCTAAGGCTCATGGCCGGGGCTGATATGGATAAATGTTTTCAAATGGCCTTACTTTGATAGAAGATGTTCAATATTATGAAGGGAAGAGCAAGTACTAGGACCATGACCAATTTTTGAATGCTTTTCCCATTTTACACCTAAAATCAAACTAATGTTGACCCATCTTGGGAAATGTGGACAATTTCATGTATATAACTGAAAATGTGGACTATTTTGAAAATTGACAAGATTTTCAAGAATCTTAATTTTAAATATAATATGTCGGATAATGTGTTGCAAAAAGTAGGAGGGATTGATGAGCATCATGAAAGGCCACATCCTCAGGCTCATTGCTGGGGCTGAGGTGTAACGTTTTCAAAGGGCCTTAATTTGATTGAAGATGTTCAATATGGGAGGAGCAAGTACTATGTCCAATTTTTAAATGATTTCCCCATTTTACACCCATAATCTAACTAATATGGACCTATCATTTTAAAAGTGGGCCCATTTCATCATGCATATAAAACAGAATAAATTTGAGCCTTATAAAATAATTGGGACCCATTTTACACCTAAAATCTAACTAATTATGGACCCATCTCTCAAAATGTGGATCCATTTCATGCATATAAAAAAGAACTGGGACCTATTCTAAACCTAACTAATATGGACCCACATCTTAAAATAATAATAATAATAATATAATTGCCAAACAATAATAATAATAATTCTGTTTTACAATGCTTGCTCTACTTAACTTTTTATATGTTTACATTTTAATGTTGTTATTTACCATTATATTGATCTGCACTTTGCTCCTGGTCCGAGTTATTTTGTTGTTATATACTTGTGTCCTTCCTTTTTCCAACTAATGTCTTATTGTACTTTTTCTGATGTCTCTTTATATTTTTTATTCTTATAAATTTCTATTTTTATATATCTATGTTATATTACTGCTTTTTGTCTTTGTTTGCATTTTTAACGTGTATTTTACATTTGGCCTCTGGGTCACTATTATGTAGATTTTTTAAATAAAACTGAATTAAATTAAAGTGGACCCATTTAAATCTTCCTATTTTTGCATAAAATTGAACTAATGTGGAACCACCTTTTAAAATGTGCACCTATTTCATGCATATAAACTGAAAAATAGGGACCATTTAAAAAGAAGTGTACCCATTTTATGCGTAAATATAAGTAATGTGAAGTCCATGTGAACCATTTTAAAATGTTTACTTTTTTCACGCATAAAAGCTAAGAAATTTGGACTTGTCTTTTAAAATGTGGACCCATTTCATACATATAAACTCAAAAATGTGAACCATTTAAAAAAATTGGGACTCATTTTACGTCTAAAATCTAATGTGAACCTATATTCCATGATTAAGTTTTGTTCTTTATTATTAAAAAAAAAAAAAAAACATTGACGAAAAATTAAGCGGGACAGTTCCAACTGTCCCAATAGTTGGCTACGTCATTGGGTCATATTACCGACTGGGAATGAAGGGTAAAACCTGGAATAGAAGCCCCATGGGTTAAATCTCAAGAAGCCCATCTCGAAAATAAGTACATGGGTTTTTTTAATCAAGATAATATGTGGGCTTCTTTCGAGATAGTACTTACAATCAGACTGACGTTATCTTCGATTATTATGATCACGTTCAGTATCAATATTATTTTTTTGAAATAGCGTAGTTAAAATTTTAAAAATAACAAAGTCCGACTCTGGGATATAAATATATTCAAAAGATTTTTTAATATTCAAAGATTGGTGTAAATAGGTGGGAAAAGGGCTGTTACGCCCCATATTACCCAGATCTGTATCTCATCCACCGTTGCCAAGTTTTTTGTCAAACCACTTTTTTCTGTCTTAGAAAAATCAGTTCTATAACATATCAACATTTTTTTTTTCTCTCTGGTGCCTGATTTTAAACAGCATTTCGTATTTGACAAAATGTATAGTAGGCCAAAATTTACAGCATTCAGCGTGAAAAGAAGCCCCCTCTTTAGTTTGCAAAAGTAATCTTGAAAAGATGCCCATTTCAAAAAGAAGTCTATCCAAGATTCATGTAAAAAAAGGAAGCCTGTGGCTTCTATTCAAGGTTTTATGGTACTTCAAAAAATGGATGTGCACGATATAAAGCTAATATAATAAACATATATAATTATTTGTAGACATTTTCTGGATATAAGAATGGATATTTTGGAGTGACGAATAATTTCTCTGTTTTCGATGCACAATTTGTCCGAATTCATCTAACCGTTCATGCAGACGAGGGCTACGGTTTAGAATTTGAACTTCTGGGCCCATGTTCAGGTAAATATTTTGTATTCTCTCTGAAATACAATTCATCACCGAGTCTTGAAGTAGACATAATAGTCTAGTATTTGAGTTTTGAGCAGGTGGATTTTTCCACTTTTTGACAGATTACTCAGCTGTTTTAGTAAATTTATAAATCCAAATTATTACCCAGCTTGTTGCCTCTTATGGTATGTAAATACCTACCTGTTTTTTAAAGGAAGGGACATGGAGGCCGCCAAGACGTAACAATAAGTAAATATCCAATAATGGTATAGTTTGTGTTTGGTGTTGCGGTTACAAAATATTTTAACATTTAGTATTTTAATACCATTTTGCTGTTTTTGTTTTTGTTTGTTTTTTTTCTAAAATGAAAGACACCAGTTGCAAAATTGTTCCCCCTGCGCCCCTCCCTAAATCCACCCCATCAATATCATCTACTATTATTTTATAAGATCCAAATTTCCATTATTGCTATTCCTCCATAATATGAAAAATTGTGCTAACCGCCCTTGAACGAGTCTCATTTTGAAGAATGAAATTGACCTAATTGTTTTCAAAGTAGGCCTATCAATATCTAAAACAGTGTAAGCCAAAGGTTAGGTTCCCTATGGAGAGTGATTGGTTTTTGAAAGGGTGGCGCCATCGGGAGGGGGAGGGTGAGGGGCCAGGGCTCCCGTCGGGGAGTAAAACCACAATTTGTCGTGGAGAAAAGAAAATGTATTTTGTAAATATTAGTAGACTCTAACCCCTGGACCACTTTCGAAACATTTTAAGTGACGCTTGACCACGCAACCTTTGCTCTGGTAGGGGAATTCTTCCCCTCGTCGGAGACCTCGGACTCTCCCCACCCCGTCGTCGGAGAAATCCTGGCGCCACTCCTGGTTTCTGCTTTGTTGGTCTGATTAAAAATTGCATATTTAGAATTATATTACCATGGAATTATCATGTTGCTTGCTATTTGTGTTTTGATGTTTCAGTTAAATTTCAGTTAAATTTGACAAATAGTTCAATACTTATTTACTTACTTTACCTTATTCAATTTTATTTTCCACTTTTAATGTTTTAACGCCGATTTTAAAATCTTTTTAGGGATTTTTTTTACAGTACTATCTTTATTAGCGTGCAATGTTTTTAATTTTTCCTTCCTGAATTGATGATTTTATATCTAATGCGCCTATGAGCATCTGTTTTATATGGGGCACAATATAAATGCTTTTATTAATTGCTGCAAAGCAGCCAATTCATATTCTTGACAGCAGTTTGACCTCTGAAATGTCATTGTTTGTCAAAAAACAAGGGCCTAAGACGACTGAAAAGCGGAGTTTCCTTCTTTCGTTCTGCCGGGTAAAATCAATTACTTTAGGCGACGTTTGTAGACTAACCAACACGTACCAACGTCCNGTCGCGCTAGCCTTATCCTACTCTAGGCCTAGACTAGCTAGGATGGTATAGGCCTAGAATTGAAGGTCCCAATGAAAAACAACGTCGCTCCTTGATAGCTAACATTGTCTATTTAACATCACAATAATTTTTTTCTCTTTAGTGGGGATTAAACCCACTTTTATTTCTTCTTTTCTCTTTGATTTTCATAAATCATGTCATAAAATATTCGTTTTATATATTTACAACAAGCTTAAAAATGCAAAGGCTCATATGTATACCATAAGCTTAAAAATGAAAAGGCGCATATGCATACAATTAAAAGACAATTTTTTACGTGCATGTAGGCCTATACCTTATCTACTTATATTTGTATACATTTACATTTGTACATATTAAAAAGGGTCAGTCCTGATGACTGACTAATCAACGCATTCTTAATATTTCTTATTGTATTCAATATCAAATAGTCTTGACGTGGAATCCAAGTTCCATTTACAATTATATCTTAAAGTACGTGCTTTGTATAAACAAAATGTTCCAAGACTGTATATCATATTTAATTTTTTGGTTTCAGAACCAAGTACAATGTTCGAAAAAGCTGGTAAGTGATCTAGGTTAAATTTGTTTTTTTATAAAATTCCACATACTTTTAGCTTCTTTACATTCAAAAAAATAATGTATTTTATCGTCAAGTACATTACATTCAGTGCACAGATTGTCGTCAATAATTTTCCATTTGTGTAATAACTTTCTTGTGGGTACAATCATATGTAATAATTTAAAGTCTAGCTGTCTAAAACGGTTTTCTTTAATACATTTTACTTTTCGGTTCCAAACATTATACCAGTCAATATTGTCTTGGTGCAACACTTGCTCCCATTTAAATTGGGTCTTTGTAGGGAGCTCAACAACATTGTTTACTAACACTGTATATACTTGTTGTGTTTTCATACTTAAAAATACATTTTTATTTACTTTTGCTTTTTCAATATTTTCTACTTTGTGTGTGCGGATAATACTTTTCCATTTATTTGGTACTGCCATTTTAATTGTCGCGTATTCTGAAATCCAATTATGTTTCACCTTCAATTTGCTCACAAGCTCTTGCTCAGGAATAAACATATTATTTTTAACTATATCTTTTATTTTATAAATTTCAGAAGTAATCCGATTTCTGTAGCATAAAGAAACATTTTTTATACATATGTTTTTGTTACCCCATAGACTTTGTTCCATTATGGCATTGTACGTTTGTGGATAACATAATTGGTTTTCATTAACGCTTACGATTGCTTTTGCAACCGAGTTATAGAAAGGTGGCAATTTTATATTTTGTGGAAGCTTTGTAAAATTCAAAGTAACATTTATTGGTAAAAATTGGTTAAAGTAATTTAATGGTAAGTATTTCCATTTTGCATCATCATTTTCATAAATCACATCACAATAATTCATTATTAGACCTATAGTTGTTTTTTGAATTGTACTCCACAAATCTCAGCCGGTACCTCGCACAACTCGAGTAACGTCTCGTATCTATTGTCGTGACGTCATGGCTCGCTGGCTCACACTTGCGATGTCTCGCACTTGTGATCAAATAACACGCTGGCTCGCACTTAAACTCGCCAACTCATCAACTCGCCCCTAGAAAACCCGCCCTTGGAAACTTGCCCCATAAAAAAAATGTACACTTCCTAGACCATGCAGTCTTCAAAATAAAAATTGTAACCTTTGGTAATCAAGTACATTTTCCACATACATAGACATTTTTGAAACTTCAAAAAAACCTAAACCATAATTCACCACTATAGACACTTATTGACAAAAATGAAAAATTACGACTTTGTTACCCAATGAGAAGTGTTCTAATATAGACAATGGTTTGTGTCTCATATTATTTGTTATATTTTTATTATTCATTATTTTCACTTGACTCCCATAAATAATTCTGTTCGAAGAACATTTATGCAGTTGTACTTCGCAGCACTTTACTTGCAATTTGCAATTTCTAGTTAATATTATTATTTAAAGTGGAAATGTTTCTATAGGTAAAAGATCAAATACCAATCAACTACAGTAAGACCCCCTCCTCTGGAACACCCCTATTAAGGGAACACCAAACGAAAGTATATCTATTAACACTACGGCCAACCCTCTTTAGGGGAAACAATTAAAATAAGTCTTTGAACCCCTAAATTTTTGTAGTTTTCTGGAATACTTCCTAGACACTTTTAAGCGACGCCTGACAACGCCCATTTACGGTTTCGTTTGGGACAACGTCCCGTCCCCTTTCCAGGCTGGGGGGGGGTGTTTAGCGCCACCCCTGAATAAAGCTATCGGCCCGCTCAATATCCATCCCAGTATTATAAGTTTATGTTTCTGGGTCCGAAAAATAATTTTATTTTATGTCAGTGAATTATTTACAATTTATTACTAGGTGGCTTATCTCAAGCCAGGCTGTATTCCTATAGAAACAAGGCCTGGCACCATGTTTTTCTAAGCCGCGCTTTGATCGCAGTGTGGGGGGGGGGTTGCTTCTATTGACTTCGGTTAAAAAAATGACCAATCAGCATTCAATTATGTGTGCTGTGAGCGAGCATACGTTTCTAGCGCATTGTTTTGAAACAAGTTTGATCCAACTCGGCCACAAGTCAACTCGGCCACAGTCAACTCGGCCACAAGTTGTTTAATGTAAATCTCTGTAGTTTTTGCATCCTTTTTCTTCAGTATAATGATTAAAATAAAGTACAGTATATTTTAGGAAAACAGGACCATCACACTACCAAAAGAGATTTGAATGCTATTGCCTATGAATTAAAAAGAGTTATTTATTAATGTGTTCGTCTTCTGTTTACTCACAACATTCTACTTCAACAATAATATTAAACAACAATAATGACAATAAATTAATACAGTATTTACTTTAATAATACTAATTAGTCATTATGACGACAACAACAACATTAATAGTAATTGTAGTTGCCTCAACGTAGCAGCTTTAATATGCTGATCAAAAAGGACACTGAAACGATTTTACTGGCTTTGGCTGTATCATTTATTCTATATTTCTTGCCGTCGTATCAGGCCGTGTCGTAAAATTCTGGCAATCAAATAACAACAATCATAATTATTAACATTCAGAAAATAGCAATACAATCATAACAATAATTAATTAAATAATCATTAAATCAAACTTCAGGCTTATGTAGTTATTTATCATATTATTATCAACACTGCTCATCCACAGTATCAACTGTATACTAATTATTATTATAATCGTTTTCATAGATAAGTCAATGTATTACAAATGATTCCACAGTCGAATGTAGATCCTAGTATAGAGAAATATCATAGTTAACAACAATAACAGTATTAACAGTATCCTGCTGTGCTGCTCAATCAAGCGGAACGGACCGCATCGCGTGTTCGACGACTTTCAGCGAATCATCAATGAAGGAAGTTTCAAACACAATAACTTTAAATTTAAGCCTAGAATGCTTACAATGCAATATCATATAAAATAATCAAATTGTTCTACATAGCAATTGTCATGGTGATTATCAATACAATTATGAGTACGAGAAATATAGTAAAATCTTATTTCCTGAATATGTTTGCATGGAATGATTTAACAATTACAGTAACTAGGCCTAGGCTACGCCTACACATACAGTAATGCGTACACCCGACTCCGTGAGAACTCCATACAGAACAAAAGCAATACAGTACCCTTTTATCTAAATTAAACAAGGCATAATACCACAATATTTCCGCTAACCAGAAAGTACATCAATATGTTCCTGGTATATTACTTAAACATTGAATAAAGAATACTTACCGGTTCAGGTGTCACTGCATCAAAAATCAGACATGTCAATGAGAACATCAATCATTCAAAAGTTTTGATTAATTCAAAATGGATGTTACTGCCTAGCAGAGGGCGCTATGACCAAAAACATATGTATCGGTACCGATACAGTAATATTTATTTTAACAATACTAATAGTAATAATACTAGTATGGTAATAATAACGATATTATTTAAATATCAATTTTAATAACTAATTAGTTAACAAAGTCATTGTGCAATTTTATAGGACTTTATTCGTTGAAAAGCTACAGGGTAACCTACGATGTTCCATCGTGTCCTTATTTAAACACTGTATATGTACCTTTGATGATTTATATTATATATATTCAACAGTGTTAACGGCTAACTCCCTTCAATATCATATATAATACATGACAGTATTTCTAGCCGTATTGCCAGATTTATCTGGCTGAACGCCCTCCTGAGGCGTAGCATTGTGTAATACAATGTTCCCGACGGTTATTTGGACCTGTTCAACCATGAAACCTTCGTGGTCTAGTGGTTATGACGCTCAACAGTAGCTTTGATTAGACATTTATTACTATTTAGTTTCGTG
>NW_022695940.1:0-1161 GCF_011630105.1 Anneissia japonica | reverse complement strand
TGTATGAAATTGAAGTTTTAATATAAAAATTTTCAATAATTCAAATTTTAAGGACACCAAATTCAACAGATGTTGTATTAGATATAAAATATATACCTACTTTGTATGGAGTTTAACCCTCAAAATAATCTCGGATAAGATAATTTAAATAATAGAATAGATAATCAATTCGAAATCACAGCGCGGGGTACCTGAAACACCTTAGAACATTCATTCTAGTAAATTTTATGTTTTTAATCTTATTGACTTTCATATGAATATTTTCGATTGCGACACCCACTCTTTAACATTTACTTCACTATGTTGATCGATTTCAATACAGTTTAATTGCATTGAATTTTGAGTTCGGAAAATGCTTACGATACTGTGATGGGGCGTAGGCTGGCTTCGACCCGGGGTGGTGGCTGGCTGTGAAAAATTGAGAATGCGGAATTAAATCCCAGCATGCGAACGAAATTCCTATTCTAAATGATTTTTTTTTGAGTCATGGATCGAAATAATCGTTATTAATTTCCAGCCAGAGGAGGACACTTGTGTTCTTGCTTCGGGTGGCCTGATTGAAGAAGAAAATATGTTTTTTTTTTACTTTAAACTAAATTTGTGGTTCCCAAAATATATAAATAACTTTTCCTTTAATAATTCTATACATATTTTTGTTTGCGCTTGATAAAAAGTATATTTCCTTGTTTTATGCGATTTAAACAATAGCAGGAAGGAATGGAATGTATAAACATCGAATTAGGACACTAGAGAACCAGATTAGTTTTCCACCTCCTTTGTATGAAATAGACTAGGCTGCCGTCATTATAATCTAAACATTTACCCCTGGGACTGACTAGACATCTTTCCACGGCGACTGCGAGTAAGCCTAATTTTTTTGGGGGTTTTTTTTTTGTAATCTGGACACGACGTCTAACCTCTATCACAAAGTCCCGACCTAGTGATTGTTCAATTAGGGTTTATTATCCACTAAAATTAAATACTTTCATTAATAGAACGAACATTTTTTTCCTGGTCAATTAACAGACTAAAACATATTAATAATGCAGCCACTATATTTTATGCTTATATATTTTTTAATATTGTCTGATAATGTAGATGATTATAGACATAACTACTACATAGTTTTGTAAAAACACACACTTTTAAACATCATATATG
>NW_022695939.1:0-1248 GCF_011630105.1 Anneissia japonica | reverse complement strand
GATACAGTTGTACTGTATTCAGTTGTCAAATGTTTAGTTGTACTGTATTTGGTTGTCGACGGTTCGGTTGTACTGATTTCGGTTGTCGACGGTTTTGTTGTACTGTGTTCGGTTGTCGATTGTTCAGTTGTACTGTATTTGGTCGTCGACGGTTCAGTTGTACTGTATTTGGTTGTCGACAGTTCAGCTGTACTGTATTTTGTAGTCGATTCTTTAGTTGTCGACGGTCCATTTGTACTGTATTTTGTTGGTGACAGTTCAGTTGTACTGTATTCGGTTGTCGACGGTTCAGTTGTACTGTATTCTGTTGTCAACAGTCTAGTTGTCGACGGTTCAGTTGTCCTGTATTTGGTCGTCGACGGTTCAGCTGTACTGTATATTGTAGTTGATTGTTCAGTTGTACTGTATTCGGTTGTAGTGTATTTTGTCGTTGATTGTTCAGTTGTCGACGGTCCAGTTGTACTGTATTGTGTTGTCGACGGTTCAGTTGTCCTGTATTTGGTCGTCGACGGTTCACCTGTACTATATTTTGTAGTTGATTGTTCAGTTGTACTGTATTTGGTTGTCGACGGTTTTGTTGTACTGTATTCGGTTGTACTGTAGTTTGTCGTCGATTGTTCAGTTGTCGGCGGTCCAGTTGTACTGTATTCGGTTGTCGCCGATACAGTTGTACTGTATTCGGTTGTCGACGGTTCCGTTGAACTATATTTTGTAGTTGATTGTTCAGTTGTACTGTATTCGGTTGTCGACGGTTCAGTTGTACTGTACTCGGTTGACGACGGTTCGGTTGAACTGTAACCGGTTGTCGACGGTTCAGTTGTACTGTATTCGGTTGTCGACGGTTCCGTTGAACTATATTTTGTAGTTGATTGTTCAGTTGTACTGTACTCGGTTGTCGACGGTTCAGTTGTACGATATTTTGTCGTCGACGGTTCAGTTGTACTGTATTCAGTTGTCGACGGTTCAGTTGTACTGTATTCAGTTGTCGAAGGTTTAATTGTACTGTATTCAGTTGTCAACAGTCTAGTTGTCGACGGATCAGTTGAACTGTATTTTGTCGTCAATTTTTCACTTGTACTATATTCGGTTGTCGAAGGTACAGTTGTACTGTATTCGGTCGTCGATTTTTCACTTGTACTGTATTTGGTTGTCGAAGGTTCAGTTGTTCTGTATTTGGTTGTCAACGGTTCACTTGTACTGTATTTGGTTGTCAACGGTTCAGTTGTCCTGTATTTGGTCGTTGATTGT
>NW_022695938.1:0-942 GCF_011630105.1 Anneissia japonica | reverse complement strand
TATGCATAATATTATCTTAATTGAACATTATATATTTTTAATATAAATAATATTTATATTAAAATTATATAATGTTAACATTAAAAATATATAAAGCATATTATGCTTGTCGGACATTCTATCTCATTAATTTGATTTTCTTAAAGAATCATTAAATTATGTCATCAAGCGAATACACAGTGATAACATGCGTTTTGGAATAGTATATCTGCAATATGCTTATCGGACAGTTATCTGATTCATAGGGATTCTTCTTGCAACATTTTCGTTTAAGAGCGAGAATAGCCTAGCAAATTAGTGATTCACGCTGTATTTTGCACCGAAATAAGCTGTTTTTGGGTCATTTTCGTATTTCCACAGTCGTATCTCAGTAAATATTTGTCGGATTTTTGTGTTCCCGTCGGTAATTGAAAGGCATTTTTTTTTTCTGATTGCTTTAGTATTTGTTTCAAGTGTTGCTTGTTTCAAGTGTTGCTCGAGGCTCGGCTTGCCGAGTTTAGACCACTTTGCCAAAACCCAGTTTGCCGAATCCAGTTCACCGAAAACACGAAACCCAATCGGCCGAAATCCAGTTTGCCGAACCCAGTTTGCCGAATTTTGCCGTCACCGCCGTACAAAAGCGCAGCAGCACACTACTATTTTCAACTAAATCTAATAACGGAAATTATGTAGGTGAAACCGCATGTAAACTCCGACTTAACAACCACAAATAATTAGTTATAGACCATCAAAAGGGCTTCCTGTTGCTTACCACTTTAATTTACCGAGCCATAGGCCTACTATTAGTGAATTACGCTTAGGCACGAATTTACTATTTTGAACTTAATGTAATCACGGCAATTATGTAGGCGAAACCGAATGTAAATTCAGACTTAACAACCACAAAAAATTAGTTAAAGATCACCAAAAGAGCTTCCCTGTTGTTCACCACTTAAATTTACC
>NW_022695937.1:0-18093 GCF_011630105.1 Anneissia japonica | reverse complement strand
GCGCCACCCCTGTCTGAAAGATGAATCGTACCCACCTGCATGTTAAATCATGTTCGATAATAATTGATGTTAATGTTCTTAGACATATCATGATAGATTAATAAATAAAAATAATAAATGAATAGAATACTAAAATAATATGAGTTATTCTATACTTTTGAGGACTACCATAAACGACAACCGACCACAGAGAGGGTCGGCAGGGGGAAGATTCCCGGAGCCGAAGCTTACCAGGGGCTCATAGAAATTGCAGGTAGCATTTTGTTTTCCATTATTTTGTTTAAAAAAAAAATTAATTACTATCATGGGCCCTCAATAATGGCATGGGTCCCCTAATAATGTCCCCACTCAGATTGACAGGGCCACCTCAAAACAATGTTAGCACCTCGGCGCAATCTTTCCTACGCGTCGCGCTCGTAACTGGGGGCCCACACCCACCCTTGCCCCTGTTACAGTTTCCTCTCTTGGCGGCCCTGACCACCGAACTACTGTACAGATTCTCTAAAAATTTGCCACACATAGTTCTATCATCCTCTCCCATCATTTTACCACGCATTGAATGCATTGATTGTTATAGTTTGATTGCTTGTCATACCTTTGTTTTTATTATTTGGCATTTACAGTCAGATAATTAAGAAAAAAAATATATAATAATACAATGATTATAATATACCCAGCACCCAGTGGCATTAGTGTTCATGTGGTTTTACTGGTAAATGTAGTCCATTGATGTTAAAAAGTGTTTTTGTATGGCTTATAAATTCCTAATTAGTAGTTAATTTAATTCCACTAGGGTAAAACATTGATAATTAATTCAATGTTGAAAATGATGTTGCTTTCATTTCATCCGTCCATATTTACTAGAGACAATTAGAAGAAAAATTAAACGCCCTTATCGTTTATTCCTAATTGCCTTTATTTTATGGGAGGGGGGTGGGCGTTTATTCGAGGGGTGTTTGTTCAAAGCAGGGCATTTATTTTGAAGAAATACTTGAAATTATTAATTTTTATTTAAAACATGATGGATGACAGAAAGGATGTTAGCCCGTAAATTAATAATTATTAGTCTTCTATGCATTTTAAATTATGACGTTTAATCTATTAATTGTGTTTGGTTTCATGTTTTTTTAATTGTCTTTGCTACTTATGTTTATTTTGTGTAAATTAAATAAGGTCCTCCGTCCATGCATGGGGCGAATGGGCAGTGTGAGTGAAATGAATATTGAATAGCTTATTACATAGTCATAGTCAAAAAATATGTTAAAAGTATTTATTACCATTACTGTTATTATTTTATGAATTGCACAAGTGTTTATTAGCGTAGACGTTTGTGTGCCTCGCATGACTCGCACTGTTGGTACACGTCCAGCTGGCTCGCAATTGACAACCCTCCATGCACAGCACATGTTGGTGAAACTGTGTCCTGTTGTTTAAGTGCTTGACATTGAATTACCTTTTTAAAGAAAATTATTAGGTAAAAGAATTTGTGCTTATTATTGAGTGACCCAATGATGAACCAATTTATAGTCCAATTAATTTACACTAGGTATTCCTATTTCTCTGCTTCAGCCTCATGGGCACCAATGTGCTAAAACATAGGCTACGTCCCTCCAAAATTTACTCCCCTTACCCTCCCCGGTTTCACCAAAATCACAGTAAAGTAGTTAAAAAGCACCTAAACTATCATTATTTTGAGACTTAGCGCCCCAACTGTTCACGAGCCCTTCCACTTCACCTTCGAGCCCCTGGGATGCCTATTGCATGTCGGATCATCTATACAGACCTGCCAACCCGTAATCATTCGCCGTAAGTCTTACGAATTCCAATCAAATCTTACGGTCTTACGGCAAACACCGCCAAAACTTAGGCTTCTCCTGGAATTTGAGTAAATTTTGTTTCTTTTTCTATCTGTAATGAATATTACTATAACTAACATCCATCATCATAACATTTTACCTCCAAGTTTCAATAACTACTGTATCTGAGATCATTAAAAACTCACTAATATCGATTAGATATATGCAATTTAAGCCAAAGTGTCCTGCCCCTGGACCCCGACCGGGAGCCCTTGGCGGCCCCTGGATCCCCGCCACTGTTCCTGCTTACGACACTCATTATGTTTCACACGATCTTATTCTTTGAAATTTCTCAAGGTTGACAGGTATGTCTATATGTTGCATGAATAAACCCTTCGTGTGAAACCTCGCCTACCACAATCAGTAATTTTTGCGTCAGTGCACTGTATAGATGGGCATAATTTGAGCATGACTGACGATTGTTGCACTATTTTCAAGTTATTCACTTCTAACTTTCGCGCCATCCGTTCATAACACTTCATAACAGACCGATAAGGGCTATTTCTAGGACAGCCCATGTGTATGAAAGATGGGCAATCACATGTTGGCACTATAAGGGCCAAAACATGTGGGATACATATATTCAAAATCTGGGCAGGCCCAAATGGTTTAGCATGTTTGGGGCCCTTTAGGGCAATCAATGGGAACATTCATAAGGGCTCTTTGTGGGTCAGCCTTTGTGGGCAGATTATGGGAAATTATATATGGGATAAATATGGGCAAAAGCATATGGGAAATATATTTTTAAAATATGGGCATGCCCATATAGGTAATCATATTTGGGTCCCACAAGAGAAAAAAAAATAGATGAACCTATTTGGGCTATTCATGGGTCAGCCCATGTGGGCAAAGTAAGGGGTTATAATGTATGGGCGATATCAGGGCCAAAACATTTGGGATATATATTTTTTTAATATGGGCAGGCCCAGATAGTTTAACACATTTGGGGCCTTTGATGGCAAGAAATGGAAACATTCATAAAGGGTTCTTTGTGGGTCATCATGCATGGAAATATGTTGGAAATATACATTTTTTTAATATGTGATATGGGCGTATGCTCATAGGCTAGTATTAATTCCATTTGAGGCCCACAAGAGAAAAAAATGAGTGAGCCATGGGTTAATTCTGTGTCCAGTGGCGTATCAAGTTTTGAAATAGGGGTGCTGATAAGGGGCTCGAAGGTCAGGTGAAGAGCTTGATGATCAGTTGAGGGGCGCTAACTCGCAAAGGTGATTTTATATGATTTTTAACTACTTTAATTTTTATGGGAGAAACCAGGGAGGGGCTGGGGCCGAGTAAATTTTGGAGGGATGTATGCTCTCCGAAACCCCTACCCCCCGCACCCAGATACGCTACTGTCTGTGTCAGCTCATATGTGGGCAAAGTATTGGGTTATCACATAGGCATATGGGTACTATAAGGCATGAAACATTTTGGGGATATATTTTTTAAATATCGGCAGTCCAGGTGTTTTTCCACATTGGGGCCCATGTGGCTGAAGGAGAGAAATAGGAATACCTGTAGTGTAAAGTAAAGGACTATAAATTAGGGCATCATTTGGTCACTAAATTATAAGCACAAATTCTTTTACTTAATCATTTTCTTTAAAAAAGTAATTCAATGCCAAGCACTTCAACAACAGGACACAGTTCACCAACATATACTGTGCATGCATAGGTTTACAATCTTCAGCCATGGTCCAAGTCTACTCAGCTCGAATTACTGAAATCTGATTGGGCTAGGTCACTTCAAGACCAAGAATGCTGGTGTTTGAATTTTTATCAGTTAATTGGTACAGTTGCAGCTCTTGATGATAGGCGGTTTAAACATGTAGACTTGGAAGTATTTCAGCAGTATCAAGGGATTAAGAGTTTTGTTTTAATTATCGATTCAGTTAATGTAGTTCAATATACTATTGTATATCCCTGGTATAACAGTCAAAACCTAGTAGTTGTAGGAACAAGGAGGTTTTTAGTAAGGACATAACGAGGCCTAGACCCTCTAGTACTAAAGAACTAGCTGAGCATCAGCCTGCTAGCCTAGGCTAGGGCGTAGGGAGGTCCTTTTGTTGACCTAGCTAAAAAAGGTCCGACGAATTGCCATCTGTAGGTATTGATTTATTCGTTACACCTGTTTCTAACGTTATTTCCGTAATATTTTCGGACATAGATTATTTCTTTTTTCATATAGGCTTAGGCATAGACGTAACTTTTATTATACTATCATTTATAACTTAGCTCAGGGAGTTGTTATTTAGAAGGAGTCACAACACAGTCCTCTCTGTTGATCAGTCTACTTTTCCGACAAGATAACGAAAGCAGAGAGGTAGATAACGACGAGGTTCAATTACCGAATATGAGCATGCGCAGTAAACCTTCTTATGCTTGTGACGAAGAGTTTAACGCTTGAGTAAGCATCTCATCTACGCTCGAAACTTTTTCGAAAAGAAAATAGAGAAGCGTATGCAATAATGAATAAGATAATAAGATGGATGATTTTTATACGGATGCAGATTTTTTGGATCTAGATTTTTAAGATAGCGATGTTGAATTCAATGAAAATGAGCCCGTTTATTGTCCGTGTGGAGAAGCGTCAGATGACCAGATGATTGCCTGTGAGGGAGAAAATTGCCCAAATGAATGGTTTCATTTTCTTTGTGTAGGCTTTGCAGCCGACATCATCCCCGACACGAAGCGGTTTTGCGACCAGTGTTCAGTTATTCGAAAACCCGTGTCTAACCCTAGGCCTAATACTATTAAGAAGCCTCTCCGTGGCATAGAAAACACAGGTTTGTAGCAACCATATTTAATGTTTGTTTATATTTACAAACGTAATTGTTTTTGTACAGTATTTGTTTTAGGAAAAATATGATTTTAGGCCTAAAAAACTAGATCCAGCCTAGGCTTGGCGTAGTAGTAGCAGGAACAACTTGGCCTAGGCCTACTTTTATTATTTTGAACTATCCAAGGGATAGTATGAGTACAAGTATGAAAAATATATGATGTTTTCAAATTCTGTACATGACAGGTAAAGAAGTCGAAGAACCCACTCAAAAACAGACTAAGAAAAGGGTTGCAGATTTCATTTACAACAATTGTTAAAAAGGGAGAAAAAAAAATTAATGTTGGAAAATGTATTTAAAGTTTCTGGTGACAGATTTATATACATTATAAAATGCACATTTCAACTACAGTATACAGTATTTGGTATGCTGAATACAGGGAGGAGTACAAATTTTATATATATATATATAATACAATAATACATTTGTACCAAACTCTGTATAAGCTGCTTACTGTAATGACAATAAATTTACTATATATACAGCAACTACTATATATACAGCAACATCATCATGAAACATTCTTTCTGTAGTTAACATCATATTTTACCTATTTCAGGGACTGCTAATTGCAGAAGGCCGGTCTTGAAATACTCCATAGAAGATGCAATCCATCAACTTTTTATTGAATCTTTAAAATCACTACAAGTGCATCCTGTATATAGTGGACAATTTAGTAATGCTCAGTGTATGCAACGGCTGGTTAATTAAATTATTAAATGATGTTGAGTCAAATTTGTTAAATGATTTTTTAAATGATATTTGTGGTGAACTATGGCTGGCCTTGACTTCAGCAGACCACATGTTTTTAGGTGCAGAGGCATACGAGAAATTAAACTCAAATATCCACAAAGTTTTATTTATTCCAACTGTTAGAGCTTCATGGTTTAAACTCATCAAGTCTAATGATGGTGAGGTAAAAACATATGCCATTTTTCTGCCTCTTCTTCACACTCAGAAAACAAACCAAGGAAATCAGTGATTAACCACTATTGAAAAAAAAAGTAAATGAAATATACAGTAAATCAATGTAAAGTGAACCGAAACAAGGGCAATCCTGAATACTGTTATATAAGAATTAAATCTGTAGGGCATAAGAATACACTAAAAACATAATTACTTTTTTGAAAAAAAAAAAAGTTTTTTTTAAATCAAATCAAATATGCATTTATTTTCCATACAATACAGTAATACATTAAATAAGAAGGCAAATTAAAACAAATACATTGTATGGAAGGAGGCTACAGTAAGTTCTAGTACAGTATAAGACGTAGCCACCTTTAACAAAACAGTTGGAAATGTGACCGGTACCAATGATTAGCTGTATTTCAACTAATATAATAACAGAATAATATACCAACAAAATTCTAATAATAATTATTTATAATAATTCCAATCCAGTTTTGAACACAAGACCAGACACATTATTGTAAGACTCAAATAGAAATGAGAGCAAGAAAAGAAAAAAGATAATTAATTAATTACCATATACCGAGACAAAAGACTCACACACAAATGATTACCTCAAAGCGTGGATCATCCTTTGAGTGATATGGCAGCAAGTTCTGTTTTCGTTTTCTCTTTCCCTGAGTAATGTTCGAGACGTTAAGACAGTCAAAGAATTTATCAAAATACCTAAGTATGGTGACCATTGATTCGGTTCCAGGCTTTCCCATCATTTCAAATGCATTCGCATATGTTTCACTGAAAATCTAGAATAGTAAAAAAAAAAGCAATAATTTATTTTGACTCTCCAGCTAAAACACAAGAATGGTGGCACTGGAATTAGGCACATTTGTAACATTCTAAGTTCATTACTACAGGGTGCTTAAGAGTTAAACATTAACGTTTAAATTAGATGAACCAGGATTTATTTAACACATACCTGAGTAGCCATGTGAGCTTTCGTACGAAGGGATGGGTAAGATGAAGATGCTCGTGGCTGATCTTGTGTAACATCCTTAATCCTGGTGAATGTTTGCCGATTCCCAAGTCCCACTCATACACATCTAGCAGCTGTTTCCATTTTACTTCTTGACCTCTAAACTTTTATTAAAAACAATTTTAAATTCGTCATTTTGCAATGACCATCAGGTTATTTTGTGTGCGGTATAGCAATTCAAGTTCATATTTTTAGTTTTTTTCTCCATTTATTTTATTTTCTTATTGTTTAAAAATAGATTTTTAAACCTTTTTTTAACTGCCAGCTATCTTAAAATAAGTTTTGTTGATAATTAAAATGAATCATGTTATTATTAAAACTTACATGCAAGTTGCGGGACTTTTTGTTCCAGCCAGAATTTTCGAGATTGTTTCTAGAAGTTTTCATCAAATGGGGTGGATCAGAGAAGAATAAAATCTCTCGATTCACATCTGCTGGATTGGTACATTTGTACAAAATATTATCACCATCACCGTGCATTTTGAAAAACGACCTATTTGCAGCAGCGCCATCTGCGGTCATTGTCCTTACACGAAACCCTACAAAGTCTAATTGCATCACAACTTGCCACAAAACAGTATGTAACTGGAATCCTTTCATCCCTCCTCTACATGGGAAATATGCAACTGGGTGGTGCAAGTTGGAGAAAATACCAAGAAGGTACAAAACCAGTACATGGTCTGCTAAGTCAGTCACTTGATCACGATCTTTACTGTCAGCGATCCTCAAACTCTTGAAACTCAATGTTTACATCACCAACTTCAGTGAATCGTTCAGAGTAGGCCAGACCTGATTTGATCTTCATCTCGTCAAAAATGAGACTAACATCATAGACCAGATCATTTCCCTCATTCATTCTCTTTAATAATAACTTCAAAATGTCAGGGTTTACACCAGAAGTTGCATCAGTGTGATGGATGTATGAGTTCAGAGTGTTCATGTGTGGCAGTGCTAAAAATCCAGATTTCTTTATGAAATCATACGCTGCACTCGACTTATTGTTCAGAGCAATGCATCACCTTAACATGGCTGGGTGCCAACGCATTCGTCGTGCATCTTTAAGATTTGCTTGCTTCACTTGCTGATCCCAAAGGAATCTTGCTGCAGAATTTTCAGGCAAAGCACTGAAAGCATTTTTCGAATCAGTGCTATTCATTAAGTCATGCAGTGCTTCTTCTTTCTCCTCTATCAAAACCAAACTATCCTTTTCAAGCATTTGATTGATCTTGGTTTCCAACTGACTATTCTTTTTCTCCAAGGATCTATGGCCGTTTTGAACATTGGCGATCTTTTCAGTTAATTCCTGGCGATTCATCATATCATGTCGTACACATGAGGATGGTGCTGTTTTTGTTGATGATGGATGCTTCATAGGAACACATGATGTCATAGAAGCCAAGTTGCATCGATATGCTTTGCATGTTTCACAACGGTCACCAATGCTTACCAAAAGTTCGCACTTTATATGACGAATTGTTGATTGATTATCTACTGTTGCTACCAGAACTCCATCGTTTCTCTAAGGCTTGTCTTTTTTGTCCATAATCACTGGGAAGTCATTGTTGCCAACACAAATGCTATGACTTGCAACCTTAAAAAACTGGGCGATGTTTGTTTTTTTGAAGTTTATCAGGAAAAGCCTGCAGTTGTTTATTATGTTCACGGTGTACATATTTGTCCCATACCTTAATGAACCAACTTCCATCTTCGTCTATAACAACACATCTCTTTGTAGCGCATGTGTTGTTGTCCAGTTGAACAAACATGTATTTATTTTCTCCTTTCCAATTTTTGCTGCAACTTTAGTGGCTTCACGAAAAAAAAAAAAAAAAAATTGTCTGCTCTTGTACTTGGTCAGTACTGAAACTAACGAGATTAATTCCAATTTACACATCTTTCTTTTTTTTTTTTTTGCACATTTTGTTCTTCCACACATAGAGTTTAACTGTGCAGTTATTACATATGTATTGTGGGTGGATATCTGGTAAATCATTCTTTACATTAACCTCCAGTGCCCGCTGAATTAAATCAGAATAATCTAGTTTTGAAATTGGAAGTCTCAAATCTGAAGCGGCCGTCTTTTTTCCACACAAACGGCAATATTTATTTTGTTCCATTATTTGTGAGTAACAGTAAAAATAATCATTATATATTCAAAATATATAACAAAATTGCGATTTAGTAATGAAAAAAAAATTACAGCCAGTCGAGGTAGTTGTTGTTTAGAATTCATGAGGACAAAAACAAAATTTTAACAACTGAGGGCGCAAGATCGTCGGAAAAGTACCCTATTGACAAAAGAGAGGCAGTTTGTCACGGTTCTCTTTGAAGATTCAGTACACCACGCTTCGCTCATTGGCTGTAGATAAGTAGATAAATGTGTTGTAACTCCTTCTAAATAACCACTCCCTGCTTAGCCTTAGACTACTTAAATTCACATCCAATTTTATTCGTCAAAATAATGCCGAACATTATTATAAATGTGTTACATCCATCATAACATATTTCTTTTCTTTCAATAATTAATTTCTGAAATATTTATTCGTTTAACATTCTCAAAAAAAAAAAATAATCATGCATACAAAATTTAATATTTTATTCATTTCAATTGATACGGATTTAGTTCAAATGCGTTTAACATACTTATGCGTGATGCTAGGTAGGTTGACATTTAGATGAGAAATTACCAAAAGTTACGTACAATATTAATTATAAATAATTAATATTGTACGTATTATTTTAATTATAAATAAAGATGTAACTCTCACAGACCAAATACTGTGGAATTGCCCCTGAAATTAAAAAAAAACCTGCTGGGGTAGCCAGACTAATATAACAGTGTAGGCTTATAGTTAACTTTTAAACTTTCCCGTTGTGAATTTGAAGACGGTATGGTAATATCAAAAACAAACTTTGGATGTAGTCAATTTGAATCTTAATAAATCCCTAATATTCGTGTATGTGATGTTGTTTTACTGTATACAGTACAACCCATAGGGGTGTCCCCTGAATAGGGGTACCCCTATAAATCTGAGGACACTAACCAAAAACATTAAAATTTTCCCCTTAATAGGGTTTTTGGCATGAATTCAGATGACATACATTCTTTATAATTTTATATTATCAGTTGGAGTAGAGTAAGAATTTATAGCAATAATTTGCAATGCAAATATAATTAATCTATATTATGAAATCAGCAGAAATGTAATTAAAACAACAATAGGTAATATATTCCCAATATCCTTTAATTATGCAATGTTAATGACTAATTAATCTTTTTTTCATTGAGCTTTCTATAAATAATCAAATAATTTCATATGGTTTGAAATAGTATAAGGTGATTAATATATGTATGTGTAGCGTCTCTACAATTTGTATTTAAACCGAAATATTTAATTTGTATGTAATCTTATATTTCATTTATAAACCTTACTCGATATATTTTACTATATTCAGCATAAAGGTCAACTAAGGACAGCAACCTGTTTCCTTGTGGTACCAGGAACTTAGATGACAAACAAGTCAGGAATGTACCATGGCTAACTTATCCCACGTTTATTACCTAAAACAATGACATCATATAATCATCCTTAATTCTATATATATACAATGTGTATGTGAATTGTACTGAAAAGGTAACAAAGACTGGTTTATTTACAAATAACAACACTCACATTTTAGATGGATATAGCATGAATAGAGTAATATGTTTCGATATTGATTAAACTATATGAAATACACAAAACACAAAGAAAAAGAAATCCTAATTGTTAAGAGTCAAAATTGGTTTACGAGGTAACACGTGCAATGTGTTAGAGTGATGTAGATGTTGTGATACAATGAAAAAAAAGCCCTTAATAGGGGTTGTTTGCCCATTTGGCACACTTAGAAAGTGTCCCCGTTCCCTAAATAGGGGTTGGCTGTAGTGTTAAAAAATATACTGTCCCTCGTTTTACGGAAAAGTGTCCACTTAATAGGGTGACCTTTGAATAGGGGTGTCCAAAAGGAGGGCTTCTATTGTATTCATAAAAATATACATCACTTTATAAAGGTATATTAAGATTCTAATAAAAAAAATAATAATTAGTAGGCTTAATAATGCGGATTAACATTAATAGAAGTAATACAATTTTTTTTAAATGTAATAATGATAGTATTAAAATAAAAGTAGATATAATAATAATACTAATTAAAAATAATAATAATAACAAGATATGATATATAATAGTAATATAAAATAATTGCGGTATCATTTAGGTAATTCTGTATCATTGAGTAATTATTGGAGTAATATTGTCGGACTGCCCAGACTGTAGCCTTGCCCCGTAGTTAAGCTATTGGTAAATTAGGCCGTGCTCTCACTTATTATAGTCCATGCTATATAATGAAACAATGGGTTGAGGGATAAACCTTTAGTATTTTTGGTGACAGTTACTGTATGTAGGTCTAGGGCTTAATCACTATTATTAATAACTTTTGCCTGTTTTCAGAATATGTTGGTCACTCAGTCTCAGCAGGTCTCTCAGTAAAGTGATGTTTGTTTGAAGCCATATTGTGGCAGTTGTGGAAACAGAAAATTGCCTGACTTTCAAAGGTGAATAAAATGTTTTGTTTAGATTTTAATGCACAACATTTAATTTGAAGCTGTTTTGAAAACTAAAAAAAAAGAAAGAAACAGGATTGGAACTGATAATTCACTTGATAAAATAAAAAAAAAAACTGCTAGTGTATTATCTTAGCGACAGTACATTATGTATATCGTACTCTTATTTTAATAACCTTGATTTTGAAGGGAAATAACAGATTTAGATTTGAGTTAAGAATATTTTATGTACTGTACATTTACTACTAATTCATTCTTTGCCTAAAGATAGAGACAGCAAAATCACCTTAATGCCTGTTTATACTTCACTGATAACGATAATGATAAAAAAGCTAAAAAGCAATGGTTCGTATAAAAAATTAAAAAAAATAATGAGAATTTTTTTACACTAGAACGATTCGTTAGTTATGCAATAACAACATATTGTCACAAATCAAATCAGATGACGTCATAGTCGTGGAAAAACATTATTTTGTTATCGCATACACGATAAATCGTTATTGAATCGTCCTGGTGTAAAAAATTCTCTAATTTCTTTTATTTTCTATATGAACAATCACTTTTTATTTTCGTTATCGTTGAAGAATAAATAGGCCTTAATAAAGGACAATTTAAACAAAAATAGCATTTTGCATATTTAAATGACAGAATTTTCCCCTGCCCCTGATTTTTATTTTTATTTTGACCTGTATAGTGTGAGTTTTCAACCACTATTTTTCGAAATGCCAAGGACTATGAAATGCATTTTCGAAATGCAAAGGATTGTGAAATGCATATTTCTCTCAGCTCTGTTTTAAAGATTTTTTTTTGTATCTTTCAGCAATTGTGGAACTTCAAAAACAGTTAATGCCAACAAGCCATTGTGATTCAATATTTCGAACTTGATTTGTTCAATTGCAGAATTCATACTATCTTAAATTTTAGTAAGATTCTTCATTTACTTTGTCATCAGAGAAGAAAATGCATGGTTATGGAGAGATGCTGCTTCAATACACAAAGAATGTTGGCACGCCTGACGCTAACGATTCTTGAATATGGTACTATATTATAAACTTTAGTGATGCTTTAATATAATAGCCTTATAATTATCGACAAAAAATGCTGATATAAACAGGACTGTAAGCGTAGCAGTAAAGGCTTAAGCCAAATAATATGTGAAGGGGTATGCAAGTGCCTACCCCATGAAGTACAGCTGATGTTTTTAATTAAAGAAGTTATGGTTTGTATATCTTAAACTCAGTGTACTTTGTAGGTCTACAGGAGTCAATAAAGGCCATTGTTATTTTACAAGAAGGAGCTGGGACCAATTGAAGACCAGATAGAACTGGGACCAGCAGCTGAAGACAAGTTCGATCTGGGACCAACTAAAGACCATTTGGAACTTGGACCAGTTGAATAGTAGTGAAAAACACAATACAGTACCCAACAAATGTTAGTGCCCCCCCCCCCTTACATTTCAATTCCTATTCAGCCCTGAACAAAACCAGATATAGCCCAGCATGGGCCCGTAAATTATTTTGGACAAAACCCAAAATGGTCCCAAATAAAATCATAATGCAAACCTAAGGGGCCCAAATATATCCTTTAACGGGCCCATGAACTTTATGGGACCCTTATGGATTTTGGGTGCACAGGCAGCTCATTCCCGTATGGGCCAATTTATAGTGGCCCCTTACATTTCAATCCTCAAGAAACCCAGATATAGCCCATAAAGACACCATGAATTAATTTGGTAAAACCCATATGGGTCCCAAATGAAACCATAATGCAAACCTAAGAGGCCCAAATATATTCTTTGAAGGGCCCATAAATTAATTTGGGCCAACCTTATGGGACCCATATGATTTAGGGTGCACAGGCAGCTCTTTCCCATATAGACCAACTTATAGGGTCCCCTTACATTTCAACCCCGATTCAACCCCTCAAAAACCCAGATAGAGCCCACAATGGCCCCATGATTTAACTTGGACAAACCCATATGGGTCCCAAATGAAACCACAATTCAAACCTTATGGGACCCAAATATATCCTTTAAAGGACCCACATTGCATTTGGGCCAAACTTTATGGAACCCTTAAAGATTTAGGGTGCACAGGCAGCTTGATCCCATATAGGCCAAACTGTAGGGGGCAAACATTTTGGCCCATGCATTTCGCATCTGGGACCCATGTTTGCTTGCTACCTGAGATCACACATGTTTGCATAAATTAACGTCACTGAACTACTGTTAATTAAATAGAATTAGGGCAGATGTTTTTCTAAAGCATCCCTCGATTATGCACACGTCACGCTCAAATTATAGCTACCTGGATTACCTAACAACACCGTTACGACCCACACGTCCTACCGTCACACACACACACACACATATATATATACACATCTAGATGTGTATAAGAGACAGGTGTGTATGTGTGTGTATGTATGTATGTATATAAAGACCACTGCAATAAAGACCATTGGAACCCTGAACACAGAAGTGGTCTTTAATTGGAGGGAGTATAAAAAAAAAATCATAGGCTAAAGCAGTAGATTTGATTAGTTTTTTGTCATTTCTCAGCTTTAATTACTATTGAGCTATCTGCTGATGATATCTGCGAAAAGGTTAAACTTGTCCACGGATTAGTTAAACAGATGGTCGTTGTTTTTCTACGTGAAAGAAACTAACAAAATTTGACCTATCGAATTATTATTAACTTTTATTTCTACCAGTGTTGTCGGCCGATACGAAAACAGATGGTTGATTGTACTTTGAAATGAAAGAACTTTTGACCTATCTAATCTCATAATGATTAACTTTATTTTTCCGACCCGTTTGGTCGGTCGCTAAATCTCAGTGGTTACTGTATAAACCTTGCCGCATCTGTGCTACCAACAGTTTTAAAGGCAAAGAAATTAAATACTAGATTATCAAAGCATTAACGATGAATTCAAGTGAAGCTTGTCTGTATTCATCAGGACGAAGAGCGCAGAAAGCATCAGTTAAGTATTTTATGCCAGATATCATGATTAATGAAAGCGATAAAGTTCTTGATATAGGTTGTGGTAGTGGAGATTTAATTTATGAGATAGGGACCCGTGCTTTTAGCGCCATAGGTGAGTTCTTTGCCACTTTAATTCTATTTTATAATATATATTTTATATGATTTGTCATAGGAAGAAATTAAATAAACGCTCTTAAGTTATACTGCACACTGGAAGAAAATAAATTATTAACCAAACCTGACGTAGTAGTTGACCGTTCTTGTATGGACAATGGCAGCTAAGGTCAGATTCGGCCTCCTTCGGGAAAAATGTCAAACTCTCTAAAAGTGCAGCAAAGTAATGAAAATGTGCCTACAGTGATTATAACGCCTGAGTGTGAAATAGATAGTGAGATTCTACTCTAATTAGAGTAAATTTTATTATTATTTTTTTAGGAATAATATATTTACTTATTTCAAAGTGAGTTCACTCGAGAAAAAGTGAAATTGGATTGATAACTGTAGGCACTTTTTAAAAGTGAAATTTATGCGTGCGTCTAAGCAGTAAATCATAACAAACATGTCCTCCTTAGGCTTACTGAAATTAGTATATATGATTAAAATTGTAAAAGAATATAATACAATAGAACTCCAACGGACCATATGGGCGTAAAATATGTGATATCCTTATATTAATAGGGAATCATGGGACACAATTATTAACATAGTGACGTAACTAATAACACAAGAAGCACAATTCTATATTCTCTTCAGTATCATCTAGCAAAGTGGTTCCAAACCTGGGTTTGCGAACCCCTTAAATTCGCAGTCAATAGGGTCCGCAGGGCCCTTTTTACTAGGCCGATCTGTTAGAATTGTTTATATTTGTGTATGCATGCTTATGTAAATATGTTTAGAATTAGTATATTGCTATAAACATCATATAGATTATAGAAAAAGACGAGCATATATATATGTGTGAATGGAATAAATTATCAAGTACACAGTATAGCATAAAGTTAAGCTACCAAAGAGCCCAAAAGGGGCAGCTGAAATGCATGACAGTTACAAGCATGAAAAGGGGAGACTGATAAATCTCAGCCAAAATTTATTTATTATTTGTGTGTGTGTGTATGTGTGTGTATGTATGTATGTATATAAAGACCACTGCAAATAAAGACCTCTTTTTAGTGATTCCAAATTAACAAAAATATATTTTATCTTTATTGTTCTAATTAGAGAGACCAAGGCTGCAAAAGACCATTGGAACCCTGAACATAGAAATGGTCTTTAATTGGAGGGAGTATAAAAAAAATCATAGGCTAAGCAGTAGATTTGATTAGTTTTTTGTCATTTCTCAGCTTTACTATTGAGCTATCTGCTGATGATATCTGCGAAAAGGTTAAACTTGTCCACTGATTAGTTAAACAGATGGTTGTTGTTTTTCTACGTGAAAGAACCTAACAAAATTTGACCTATCGAATTATTATTAACTTTTACTTCTACCAGTGTTGTCGGCCGATACGTAAACAGATGGTCATTGTACTTTGAAATGAAAGAACTTTTGACCTATCCAATCTCATAATGATTAACTGTTTTTTCCTACCCGTTTGGTCGGCCGCTAAGTCTCAGTGGTTACGGTATAAACCTTGCCACATCTGTGCTACCAACAGTTTTAAAGGCAAAGAAATTAAATACTAGATTATCAAAGTATTAACGATGAATTCAAGTGAAGCTTGTCTGTATTCATCAGGACGAAGAGCGCAGAAAGCATCTGTTAAGTATTTTATGCCAGATATCAGTGTTAATGAAAGCGATAAAGTTCTTGATATAGGTTGTGGTAGTGGAGATTTAATTTATGAGATAGGGAGCCGTGCTTATAGTGCCATAGGTGAGTTCTTTGCCACTTTAATTCTATTTTATAATCGTAAATTTTGTGATTTGTCATAGGAAGAAATTAAATAAACGCTCTTAAGTTATACTGCACACTGAAAGAAAATAAATTATTAACCAAACCTGAATTATTAGTTGACCGTTCTTTGTATGGACAATGGCAGCTATGGTCTGACTCGGCCTCCTTCGGGAAAAAATGGCGAACTCTCTAAAAGTGCAGCAAAGTAATGAAAATGTGCCTACAGTGATTATAACGCCTGATAGTGAAATAAATAGTGAGATTCTACTCTAATTAGAGTAAATTTTATTATTATTATTTTTTTAGGAATAATATATTTACTTATTTCAAAGTGAGTTCACTCGAGAAAGAGTGAGATGGATTGATAACTGCAGGCACTTTTTAAATGTGAAATTTATGCGTGCGTCTAAGCAGTAAATCGTAACAAACATGTCCTTATTGGCCTACTGAAATTAGTATATATAATTAAAATTGTAAAAGAATATAATACAATAGCAACTCTAACGGACCATATGGGCGTAAAATGTGTGATATCCTTATATTAATAGGGGATCGAGGGACACAAAACATAGTGACGTAACTAATAACACAAGAAGCACAATTCTATATTCTCTTCAGCATCATCTAGCAAAGTGGTTCCCAACCTGGGTCTGCGAACCCCTTAAATCCGCAAAGTCAATATGGTCCGCAGGGCCCTTTTGACTTGGCCGATCTGTTAGAATTGTTTATATTTGTGTGTGTATGCATGCTTATGTAAATATGTTTAGAATTTAGACTTTAAGTGTTTAAAGAGCCACTCAATAGTGGTAATCCTCAGGTAATGAACATTTTGTTTGTATGTTTTCTCTTATATTGCTTTTACCTAGTTATCGAATAATTGTTTTTAAAAAATCATTTCCTAAGTTTTACAAAATTAAAAATAGGCCTACATGGGGTATAAAGGAAAATTACATTCAAATTTTGAACCTGACAGTGCCATTTCCGACTATGTAGAAGTGTTCTAAAATAAATAAATGAATAAAAAAGCTGACATGAGTGTACACATAAGAAAGTATAATACATACTCCATGTATTGAAATACACGCCATCGTGTTGGGATTCAATATTTCGACATTAATTATGTCGTCATCATTATTGATTCCTGATGATGACATAACTAATATCGAAATATTGAATCCCAACACGATGGCGTGTATTTCAAAACTTGGAGTATATATTATACTTTCTCATCTGAGATTAATCAATGGACCTTTCGGTTTTTGAGTGTACACATAGTTTGTCACTTCTAAACTTGATATTGATAATGCCTTGCTATATTGAATCTAAAATATCACCAAATACAACCAAAAAAAAAAAAAGAAAAAAAAAACAGGCAGTAATAATGGCAGTTTCATTTACACCAAACTGAATGCTCACATAACTCCAGTTTTTTATGGATTTGCACTGGTTGCCCTGCATTAATAAACGGATTAGGTACAATCTAGCACTGTTTGTCATAAAGATTTTGAATGAGAGCGTTCATGCATACTAAGCTGACCCGTGGATCATTATGAACCATCTCGTAAAGGCCTACGATCATTGACCCTAAACCTGCTTCATGAACGTAGGGCCGAAAATCAGTAGGGTCAGGATCATTTTATGTTGCAGCCGGGACTATGGAACAGCTTACCAGCAACAGTTACTCTTTTAGTATGAACAGTTTAAAAAAAATAAAATAAAAAACGTCACTATTTATTAATGTTTCCTCCTGTTGTTAATGCGCACAAAGCGCATTGAGCTCAAATATAGGCGTTATAAATGTTTTAATTTATTATTATTATTATTATTATTATTATTATTATTATTATTATTATTATTGTTATTATTATTATTATTATTATTATTATTATTATTATTACCTTCAAATATCATATTCTTTCAAAAAGACTTACAAGGCTCACTTCTTCCCCCTTAATTGATTTCTGGCCTTGTCTGA
>NW_022695936.1:0-788 GCF_011630105.1 Anneissia japonica | reverse complement strand
TGTATACGTATGAGTAGTCATATGAAGGTACTATATCCCCGACAGTTGGCTGTGCAGCAATGCACAGAATGTACAGAATGCAAACTGAAAACAGGTGAAAATATAAAGGCAGCCTACTGTCGGGTACATAACGACCTAGTTCAGTATTACCATGGAGGTATTATTGAGAAGGAGATCACTCGGCAAAGCTACGCGCACGCAGCGCTATGCAAATGAACCAAGATCAAAGTTGCCGCAGCGCGTAAAGAACGTTTGCGCGATGCCTTTGAAGTCCCATGTGTTCCCCGCCATCAAATTTTCAACAGGCATAGTTGACCAAAAAATTGAACATGACGAAATGGAGAGCACCTTCTTTCCTCAATGCGCACTACATACTGTCAATCACTATGGCTGCGCAATCTTTTCTATTTTGAAGCTGATACCAAAAGCCCGAAAAAATCTAATTAGGGGAACATTGTTCATTATAAAGATATTTAATGGGTTAAAATCAAACGTTTTATTGCACAACTGCTCTGCTGGAAGCGTATAAATGCATGTCGTTGCCAAGTTGTTGCTAACGAAAAAATGTGAATTATAGGGTAATACGCCCGCGCGCGATCCAAAAGCGGGAACACATAGGTTTGTCGCGTCAAAGGGATCTGTTGCCGAGTGATCTCCTTCTGAATAAAGTCAAAGTCAAAGTAAAACTCTATTCATCCTTCAACGAAGGAAACTGAATGCTCACATAAAACTTTTAAAAACAATGTACAATCACATAAAAAAAATATTCATAAAATTAACGTTTAAAA
>NW_022695935.1:0-597 GCF_011630105.1 Anneissia japonica | reverse complement strand
AGCTTATTCTTGAGCCAATACAAATTCTTTCCTGGGATTACTCAAAATGAATACTTCTAAACATGTAAATATGCGTCAGTACACATTATACATAGCCCTAATAGAACACATAAGCCTAAGCGTGATTTAAAAAAATCTTAAATCCATAAATCTCAGGCCAGGTCTTTTAAGATAGAAATGCGATGTTTCATTTTGACTATAATGGTAATGTGATTATGATGAATTTACTATATAAAAGTGTCATTTCCGGCCATTTCGAGCGGTACTATTTCGTCAAATTTTCTCACCTCAGCCCCAACCATGGTAGGGCTGAGGTGGTTGTGAAATCACGTTTTTGAAGTAGCCCTATGTAAAGTACATACTCAAAGACAATGTTTTTAAGCTTTTTTTCTTTTTTTTTTATGGTATATCACACACACATTAATAAGAATAAGATCTCTATGGTTGTCAAAAATCCATGATAAAAGATCATGTTTGCTTAATAATACTACTACTAATAGTAATAATAATAATAACAATGATGATAATGACCATAGTAATAATTGATAAAAATATTAATAGCAATAAAAAGTGAAGAAAATTGTGCTAAATGCGAAA
>NW_022695934.1:0-1005 GCF_011630105.1 Anneissia japonica | reverse complement strand
ATCGAACAGGCGACGTTGAAAAGAGTTTTCAAAAAAGTCCAGAGTCTCCCCGCACTCTCACCGGAGGTCGGCGTCGACAACTTGTTCACGATGACGTACAGCTGTATCTTTCCGTCTGAATCCGTCGACGGAGCCATGATCGTCTTGAGAAAGTTGTCGCCGTGCGTCCGTCTGAGCCGGCGGTGCAGGTTTTTCAACGAACACGATCCGTCCAGCGTTGTCTTGAAGGTTTGCACGGACGGAGTTTCGAATGCGCACTCTCGTACGTCGTCGCGAACGCGATCTTCTTCGTCGTCTTGCAGTTCGTCGCTGGGCACTCCGGACTTATCGAATATCACGTTGAAGGAGATCTTCTTGTTTGCGGATTTCGGTTTGTGGACGTGTGCGGCCATTCCCGTTGTCGCGGCGAGTCCCTCCAGTTTCGTGAGATCGATCTCGGTCCTGCCGTCCGTGACCAACGTTCCTCCGAACATGTCGTCGTCTATCATGACCGGTTCGACGCTCCGACAGTGCAAACCCGGAGGTAACGAAGCGACGAACGATCTCCACGCGTCCATCAAGAAACTTTAGTTACCCTGATAGGTAACTCGTATTCCGAATCTCCCGATATCACGTTCGTTCCGATAGATTTGCCGGATGCCAACACGACGAGGTCGCCCGTGGCAAATAACGCACGGCGCGGCGCGTACGTCTTGCCCTGGTGTTGGAAAACTATGGATAGTAGTGTGAAAAGGATCACCGCGGAGAGCGAAACGTTCATCTCGGACGTGCACACGTTAAGCGAACGCGACGCTAATGTTCCTCGACTCGAGGGAGTACGTTCGCCACGTGGCGAACAGGCGCGACGCTTGCATGCGTAGGGTGAACGAGGAATTCAAGAATGCCGAACTCTATCTCCTGGACGAGGAGGAATGTCGACGAGTCAGGAAGACCTTCGACAAACTACCGATGTGCATGTGCATCCTGACGAGATTGAGCAAGGCGATATCGGTGCGAGCCATGTTC
>NW_022695933.1:0-581 GCF_011630105.1 Anneissia japonica | reverse complement strand
CGACACTGGCAGTAACACTTAGCATGTGGACCCAATGACCAGGGAAAGGAACTGCGCTTTATAACCGGAAGGGAGAGGCGCATTTTAAATGCCGTACCAGTACCAGTACCAGTCTGTACCGCTGTGTGAATTACGCTCACCAATCTGAGCACTTTATTGTTTACGGCATCTTACATGCTTTAAGAGAACTTTGAGCGATTAGCCTATTTTCTATAGCATTTAAAAAGTATTATGACAAGGGAGTAGGCCTATACGCAATGTAATATTTTCCTTAATATATTGTAGGCCTACTCGGTAATTAATAAGTCACCAAATATACAAACAGCGCTAATTTCCACACAAAACATGTCCTGCAATTTTCCCTAGGCATATATATAGTCAAAAAATGTGACAATAATAATGGATCATGTTGATGATAATTATTATTCTTACATTTCACCTCATAAAAACAATGGAAACTATAAATGGCGGTTATCAGAAATTTATAAATTAATTTTATATATAATTATTCTAATATCAACTTTTATTATTAATGAGAGATTCTGCAAGAAAAGGTATCATGGTTGGCGCATTCTTAAATG
>NW_022695932.1:0-1098 GCF_011630105.1 Anneissia japonica | reverse complement strand
TAATTTCGTCGGAATTGATGAAAACTATCTAAAATGTGCAATTTATAGAGGAAATTGTCTTACCGGAACAAGAAATGCGCGCAAAGAATTTGAGAATTTTAGGCACTTTCTGAGGATGCATTTGTCAAGGAGTGGAGAAAGATTTCCAAAGATGGATATTTCCCCTTGTCCCCGGTGTTTTTAATTCTAATTTCATCTAATTTCGTTGGAATTGATCAAAACTCCCTAAAATGTGCAATTTTTAGAGGAAATTGGGCCATGTTAACAAGAAATGTGCGCGAAATTTGAGGTTTTTAGGCACTTTCAGGGGATGAAAGGGCATATATAAAGGGAAGGGGGGTGGGGAAGATTTTTCAAAGATAGATATTTTCTCCTTGTCCCCCAGTGGTTACGCCATCGGGCAGCATAGATCAAAGGAGTTATGACAGTTTTTGAAGTGGAGAAGGGGTTGCATGGGTGTTGTGAGTCTGGTCAGTATGATAGCTTCCTTTTTATTCTTGTCTTTATTTTTCTCTTCTTTTTTCTTCCTTTTCTTTTCCTCTTCTTTCCCTTTCCCTCTCTCTCCCCTCTTTCTTTTCTCTTATTACCCAGCCCGGTACGACGCCTTGGTCGGCCCGGTAAAAACCGTCAGGGGAGGGGCAGTTTTTCCCCCTGCCCCACCCCCGCGCCTGTTACGACACTGGCTAACACGCCAATCATCCCCCCCAATGAAAAATATTTTTCTACGCCACTGATCGGACCGGGTTGAATTAAGTCACTTTTTGATTGATTTTAGTTTTACTCGATGAGAAGGTAATATGAACATCATAATTTGTATTAAAATATTGTCATTGTCACTTTTACGGACTTGTAGCGTGTTTTAAGGTGCCTCGCACTTTTGGTACAATACTGCAGCTATACTTCGTCCTGCCTCGCATGAATTGCAGTTAGGGAAGATGGCTTGCATGAATCGCATGCCTCGCTGACTCGCAGTTTGTCAATACCCATTTTAGTTTATTTTGTTGTGGTAATGTAACCTACATCGCAATACGAAGGTTAATGACCGCTAACATAAAAGCACACGTCATGCAGAAAAAATTATCCTGCCCATTAAAAAAA
>NW_022695931.1:0-650 GCF_011630105.1 Anneissia japonica | reverse complement strand
GCCGTATGTATCCCATGTAGACTGTTAACAGCTCATTATTATTGAAACCAGCCTCTTTTAATTTTGTTAACATGAATAGTTTCCTATTAGCCTTTTTGACCATTAGGTCAACATGATTTTCCCATTTTAGGTCACTGCTTAGAACTACTCCTAGTAGTTATTAGCAACCGTTAAACGGTTATTGGATAAGTGGATGCTTATATCTGGAACATCATTGCGGCCAAGTAGACTTGCATAACCTGGCACTTGGAGGGGTTCAGTTTGAGTTTGTTGGTATGTGACCAGACAGAAAGTGAGCCAAGTTTAGCTTGAAGGGAACATTGACCCTCCACCAACCTACTCTCTCCAAGTGTCAGGTCATCAACATATTTCCAGACATGAACATCCCCATCAATAGGAACATCATTAAGGGCAGAATTAATAATGCAAGGAAAAATGATTGGTGCTAGGATAGTCCCTTGCGGGACACCTCCAGTTAAAACTTCCCAATCAGAGTAACAATTTTTATACACCTTTGTTTGCGATTTGAAAGAAAGTCAACGACCCACTGCAAGATAGATGGAGAGATACCAAAGTTATATAAAGAGTTAAAAGCTATTCGGTGATCGATCAAATCGAAAGCTTTGGTAAAGTCTGTAAGAACAAGAGTG
>NW_022695930.1:830-1162 GCF_011630105.1 Anneissia japonica | reverse complement strand
TTTTTTTTTTTTTTTTTTGGTAATGTACATAACTTAACGCTGATTAACGCATTCTGGTTACGTTAATTTTTGTTGTCAACGAAGTCTATTTTACGAACCAGTCGAATGAAAATAATACTCAACGAAAATTCGTACTCAACGAAACGAACCAGTCGAATAAGCCCAATGCTCACGCCTTGAAGTAAGGCAGGCTCAGGTCGACATGGAACTGAAAGGAACTCAACTCAACTCAACTCAACTCGTCGACATGAGCGCTCCGCGCAACTGAAAGGAACTGAACGCAACTGAAAGGAACTGAGCTCATGTCGACTTTGAGCAACTGAAAGGAACTG
>NW_022695930.1:0-788 GCF_011630105.1 Anneissia japonica | reverse complement strand
GCGAAATCCCATCAACTGCAAAATGTCTGTAATGTTTTTATTAAGACATGTAATTATTTTTAAAAGTGTATCTACTTTATTTTTTTGTTTTGAAAATGTCGACCGGCAACTGAAACAAATGGTGCCTGTTTGTAGTCGACAGAATTGAGTTTTTAAAGATTTCATTTTCTTCAAAATCTCATCAAATGCAAATAAATGTTTGAATGCTTGTAAGATTAGACGTTTGGTTAAAAATAATAAAATTATTTTTGAAGTTTATCTACTCTTTTTTTTTAATTTAGAAAAGTGTATCGCATATTGGTCTGTTTGAAATGGGTTTATGCAAAATCTGGTGGAACAATTAAAACAAGAAAGGTCTTTTTCTATATGAAAAAACAAAAACAAAAACAAAAACAAGAAGTATACACGAATGCATTTATACGTGACAATGTTTACATGAATCAGCTGTCAAATATGTTATAAAAATGTATTAATTTAATATTACGCGAATGCGCGCAGCAGCATACTTTTGATAGAATTCATAATTTAACACTACACTGCAGAGGGACTTTCTGAAAAAGGAATTTAGCTTTTTTTTACCTAGGCCTAAGCCTAGGCCCTAGATAAATGTTCTACTGTTAAAGAATTTGTACAAAACTAACTTCAAAAACAATGCACACTCCCAAGAATTACTGGATTATTTATAATTCGTAAAAATGGATTTTGGAAGTGAGATCTGCATGCCGTATAGTTAGACGTAGGCTAGTAGGCCTGGCATAGAAGCCTGCCTTTTTTTCTACACTTTAGGC
>NW_022695929.1:0-1147 GCF_011630105.1 Anneissia japonica | reverse complement strand
GTTTGCTTTTAATATCATCCTTCCAGCAATTTAACGAATTTTGTTTTAGAGCATGTTTTATTTCAGCTGCCCATATAGGATTGGGTGTATCTTGATTATTTTTAATATAATGGAAAATACTCTCAATGTTACATTTCTGAAATTTATTATCGACACAACCAAGTAATTTATAACTCAAGTTATTGACATTTTCAGATGCAGTTAGGGCTTTAAGTAACAGCTTTGGCCAACGATCTTCTTCCATTTTCATAATACGATCGATATAATTTAGTCTGAAAATGTTCTGGGAGTCGATGATGGGGGACCATCCGAGGTCTCCGTAAAGGGTAGAACGGGGTGTGTTTCTTGGAGCCTTTAGAATACACCTCGCCATTTGCATTTGCAGCTTTTCAATTTTTTCAAGATCACTTTTGCTTCCGTTTACCCACTCCGCACTTGCGTAATTGATAGATGGAAGTGCGATCGTTCGCCACAGGATGTTACCATAGTATACTCTATTAAAATTATTTAGATTATTGATAATTGATTTTATATTACCGATAATTCGATTTCCTTTCTTAATTACATATTCGACATGATTATAATCATTCATATTTCTTGAGATAAGTACACCAATTTACTTGTATGTATCTGTTTCATTTATGCTGTAATCACCTAATTTCCAAACTTTGTTTTTATTTACACGTTTACCTATGACCATAACATTGGACTTCTCATAATTAAAGTTCAATTTCCATTGTTTTGCAAATTTAGTAGCAATGTCAAGCATTCTAACCATTCTGACACATGCTCCTTAAATGCTAAAAGCATGCATTTCATCTGAACACACAGTCGCTCCCACCAAAGCAATGCACAGGGATACCAACCTGCTGCTACAGTAATCACTGTGTCTTGACTATATGATTCCTGACAAAGAGGTAGAAAATAAAAGGATGCTCGCTAGTATAAGAGCAACATGGAAGTCGTTGCTCATGTCTCTACATCCATTAGCGATTTCTATCAAATAATTAAAGACCTGATCTGGACTCTTTTTGTGCTGAAATACTTTTATCTCGCACCAATCCCATCATGACCATCGCTGTCTGTTATCGTCTGAAACACTAAACAGCAATACTTCTGAACAAATCCAAGAATAGAGGCTATGGGC
>NW_022695928.1:0-596 GCF_011630105.1 Anneissia japonica | reverse complement strand
ACATATGTATATATATATATATGTATATATATATATTGCATACATATGTACTGTATATATACAAATAAAAATTAACTTTATTTATTTATTTATGTTGTAATAATCGTATCAAGCATTGCTGAGCTATGCTTTATACATTTTCCTATTCGAGCTTTATTATTAGTTACCGGTATCTATTTGTTTACATTGTGTTTTCGGTGCTACACAGTAAACTTGATTTGTATATTTATTATAGTTATATAGATTAAAAGGCAAAACACTGAAAAACAACAATGTGGAAAGCAATGGCTGGGCTCAGTAGACGTATAATTTTGATAAGCAACAGCTAAAAAGTAAACGTACGTAAGTAAACCAGAAATATTTTTTTCACCAGTATTTTGGAACGAAATGATTATTCGGTACGATAACATGTCAGATGGGGCAAAACATCACCCCTGTATACTATTAATATATATAATATATATAATTATGTATATATGTATATATATGTGTGTATGTATATATGTTTGTGTATATGTATATGTATGTATATATATATATATATATATATATATGTATGTATATATATACACGATGTATTATGTCTTTTATTCTAA
>NW_022695927.1:0-675 GCF_011630105.1 Anneissia japonica | reverse complement strand
TCTGAGCTGCTAATCTGATAGCTGCTATTCTGATACTCCTATTCTGATAGCTATTGTTCTGACACTCCTATTCTGATAGCTGCTGATCTGACTAAACTCCTATTCTGATAGCTGCTGTTCTGATACTCATATTCTGTTCTGATAACTGCTGTTCTGATAAACTCCTATGGTCATAGCTGCTGTTCTCAAAGTTTCTATTCTATAATGGCTTCTAATAATAATAATTAATAATAATAGTGTAGTTTTATATAGCGCACATATCCATCTAATGTAAGATGCTCAGGGCACTTGATATGTGGACTAGGAACTTGATCAATTACTTTCTTCGTCCCTAAGGGTCCCTTAATGTCTGTGCTACCCGGTAACAGCAACTCTCGTCGTCCACCACAGGGGCTGTTTTTTCCAGTACACCGGCGTATCCCCCTACTGGTCTCGAATGATGTACTGGGTTTTTTTATAGTGCACACGAGCCATTGTATACACTGGGCCTACAGTTTATAGTCCTTATCCGGGAAGACTCGGCTATTCTGATGGATAAGTTCTACTGAATCTTGTGTTGAGGTTTTCTGTTCTGATGATTCTTATTCTGAAGGCCTTTTTTCTGATGGCTTAATAATAATAATAACAACTTTATTTTATAACGGTCAAAAAACTCGTTCACCCAAGTGGGTGTTC
>NW_022695926.1:0-1889 GCF_011630105.1 Anneissia japonica | reverse complement strand
TCACGTTACACACAACTCGTTTAAAATCTTGGACGAAAGTCAAGACTTCAAACTGAACATTGGGGCAATCATTGACGGTAATGCTGGTAAGTCTTCAAATTTCACTTTATGTAGAAAGTGAATAGATGTTCAGAAACATATGGCCCATCCTACAGACAAGTAGAAACGAAACGAAAATCACTATTCATAAGAATTAAGTCTTGAAGGCTTGCATGGCGAAGTGACGATAATAATCATGCCTATGCTTTCGGTACCCCATGTGCTACAATTTATCTCAATTGATATAGACCTATTTGATTTTGAGAAGAACCGTTTGGATTCGTATATTATGAGAATGACAAAATATTTTAATTCGGCTGGTCACTGTTTTAGAATGAGTTAGTAGACCATTGTCTAAATCGAAAAAAGTCGGAAAGATAAAGAAAATATCTGTGTACCCAAGGGAGTCAATCCGTTTTAAAAATTGGGGGGGGGGGAACTAACACCTTGGCTGAAGGCCCGAGCCATGCATGGCTGGTGCCGGGGGGCCCAGGGCCAATGGTGGGATCCAGGGGAATAGTCCTGGTGCGGGACCGAGGGTCGAAGCTTCCCGGAAGCTTCGGTATTTATAAGTCAAATTTAATTGATTTTAAGCCCGTTTCATTTCATGCCAATTTATGTTGTAAACTACATAGGCCTATATACAAAATAATAATTTTTTTCGAACCATGAAAAACAAATAAAAGAACTTAAAACAGCCACTCAAATCTAGTATATTGCCTTGACTTTCTTTTCTTTCCTCATCAAGGTTTGTATGCACTAAAACTTTCGGATATCAAAATAAAACATTTACAATTTAATACGTATACGTCTGCGTTGAAATTCCGGTATTCTCTGTCGTAGGAAAGTAACTGACATCTTTACAGTTTAAAGCAGCATACACTAAGCTATGGTTAATGTTCAGATCAACGTTTGTTCGAATTACGACTACACTATGGGTGGAGGGTGGAATACATCTACCGTGAAGTTTACGATCATGTACAGGACTAGATAGGAAGCATACATAAACTATTAGGTTAAGTACAAGAGCACTATTATTTCATAAACATGAAGGTTATTGTTAACACAAGGTACAGGCAAAACTTAATTTAGCTCGCGACGTCATCGGTGAGATTGAGTAAACCTAACACTGGAGTTAAATTTGAGGAACCACTACTTAAACAATTGAAATTCATAATATGCCTACTAACCATTGTATATTGTTTAAATACTGTACATTTGGGTTTGGCTAATGTATGTATCCGTTATGCTGTGGTTGTGGTCGGGTGACACTGCACTGCAATGCGGCTGCCGTTGCTTACCAGGAACCCAGTCCAAATGTCACATTTCCAATTAGGCCTACAGTGAAGACGAATAAAAAAATAAAGAATTATTCCCGTAAAATCTTGAATTGAAACCCTATGCTTCTTTCTTTTTGCAAACTTTGGATGGGCTTTATTTCATGATGGGCTTCCTTTCGAACCTACTTTTCAAAGTAAAGTGGGTGGTGGGGTGGGGGAAAATTCTTTTCAAAATGAATGCTCTAAATGTTGTGAATTTGTACAATTAAACAATAAATAAGGCTAAGATAACATCAATCTGTATCATGGAGTGTATGTAACTGGCATTCAATAACCTAAGCTACTGTTTTAAACCAAGCTTGTTCTTAATTTATTTTGTTTTCTGAAATTCATGCAGTGTTACCTCGAAAAGTAGCTTATGCTCTCTTGAAAAGAAGCCCATGGGCTTCCTTTCGAGGCTAATTGTGCAAACTAAAGAGGGGGCTTCAATTCGAGATGGACTTCTTCTCAAGATTAAGCCCACTGGGCTTCAATTCGAGGTTTTACGGTATAGGGAATAATATTAAACAC
>NW_022695925.1:0-515 GCF_011630105.1 Anneissia japonica | reverse complement strand
AAAAGTGACAATGTTAAAAAGTTGAGTCAAAAATGTAATTTTTTTTGTTGGGTTAGGGTTAGGGTCAGGGTTAGTGTTAGGGTTAGAGATAGGGTTAGGGTTAGAGTTAGGTTGAGGGTTAGGGTTAGGGTTAGGCAAAGTGAGATAGGCTGAAACAAACACTATTCCATTGAAAGTTTGAAGTTTTTCGGAAAAGTACTCGAAATATGGCGGAAAGTCAAAAATTTGCACTAAGTGCTCAACTCGGCGAGATAAGCACTTTTTTTTTGCAAAAAGTGACAATGTTAAAAAGTTGAGTCAAAATTTAATTTTTTTTTTGTTAGGTTAGGGTTAGGGTTAAGGTTAGGGTTAGAGTTAGGGTTAGGGTTAGGGTTAGAGTTAGGGTTAGGGTTAGTGTTAGGGTTAGGCAAAGTGAGATAGACTGAAACAAACACTATTCCATTGAAAGTCTGAAGTTTTTCGGAAAAGTACTCGAAATATGGCGGAAAGTCATCTAACAATTACTAAACTTTCTT
>NW_022695924.1:839-1168 GCF_011630105.1 Anneissia japonica | reverse complement strand
ACCGGAAGAAATATATCTGTGATTCGCACACCAAACCTCGCGATCGCGAAGCTCGCACGCGGGTTACACTCTTCCAGCAACAAACAGATATGACCTACGTTGACCTAAATGTTGACCAATCATAATCAGGAAAAGTTTGAAAACCGCAGTACGTACCGTGTAAAAGTCTACTTTCAAATAGTGCTGTTATGCAGGGCCGGCGGAACGTATAAGATGAATGGGAATATGAATCATGCAGATCGGGAATCAAACCTATGTGGTGGGGTCAACATTCCTCCCCCGGGAAAATTTAGATTTCTAGATGGCTGGAAATGACCTTTCTCGACTTT
>NW_022695924.1:0-824 GCF_011630105.1 Anneissia japonica | reverse complement strand
AGGTGTCTAATGACTTTGTTCTTCAAAATTCAAGGTTTTCCCTCTCTTGAAAACGGTAAGGTAAACTTTCTCATTACAGTAGGCCTAAATAGGGCTGTTATGTGTGTATACCTTAAGAAAAGGATTAGTTCCATATCGTATTCTTTTTTCAATGAATCGATACCCTACGCTCCAAAGAAAAGGCGGTTCCATCCTAGATGGCGGAAAATGAGCTTTCCCCCGACTCCTGAGGTGTCTTAAGTTTTTCAAAATTCAAGGTTTTCCCCTCTTGAAAACGGTCAGGTAATTTAATTGTTCCCATTGCTATTACAGTAAAGGCCTTATGTGTCTATACACACATAAAATTTTAAAAAAATGAGTAGTTGCATACAATTTTCGTGAATCGATGAATCACCAACAGAAAGGGGGTCCTCCCCCGGGAAAATTTTGATTCCTAGAAGGCGGGAAATGAGCTTTCCCGACTTCTGGGGTTTCTTTTAACTACTTTAAGTTCTTCAAAATTTAAGGTTTTTCCCTCTTGAAAACGGTCATTTAATTTGTTACCATTGTTATTCAGTAAATAGGCCTTAAGTGTATACATACATAAAAATTAAAAAAAAAAAATGTGTAGTTTCATACGGAATTTCCATGAATCGATAAATCCCAAAAAGGAGGGGGTCCGGTGGTCCTCCCCCGGGAAAATTTCGATGCCTAGAAGGCGAGAAATGAGCTTTCCCGACTTCTGGGTGTCTTTTAATTACTTTTAAGTTCTTCAAAATGCAAGGTTTTTCCCTCTTAAAAACGGTAAGGTAATTTTTTACCATTGTTATTCAGTAAATATGCCT
>NW_022695923.1:0-855 GCF_011630105.1 Anneissia japonica | reverse complement strand
CCGCTCTCTCTCTCTCTCTCTCTCGCTTTTTATCGAACGCACCTGGTTAATAAAGAGCAAAGTTATAACTTTTTATGATTGTTCTCCATAAATCTCTGTAGTTCATAAATTGTGTTAAGAACCTTTTCTAATTGCGCTCGATGTATGTAGTTGGGGCCGTCTTTGCATCCCATGGGTTAAATCCCAAAAGAGAACACTTGAAATAACTTCCGTTTTACTTATGTAGCAATGTTCAGCAAATGCTAACCTCCATGCACTCAATTAGTTCTTGAAGCAGGGGCAATATCTACATATATGTCTTTATTTGTAATTTTATACTTGATATTCAAGGCGTCTCTGAGTAATCATGTAAAACAACCATCAAGTCCTCTCTCTCAAGAGTATGTTCGTTTATATTTTTTATATAATTTTTGTAATAAGCAATATTCGTTTTAAAACCCAGGCCACCTGAATTTTAGCGGATTCCTCCACGCAGTGACGGATTCAAAGGGAAACCAGTCGGTCCGGGCATTGGTAAATATTTATAAATTATTGTTAAAGAATGGAGAAGAAACTGAATATTATATTTAAATTATGAGAGTGCCATTTTCGGCCATCTAATGGCGACGTATTTCTAATTGTTTACATTGAATTGTTTCAAAAAGCGTGGCGATGCCTATTTTTATTTCTTATTTTTTATTGTTAATGTAATTCGACAAGTCAGCAATACAAAAATTATAAATGACACTTCAATGAAGTCGTGAAACACAGATTATCGGGGTGTTTAGAGAGAATAATGGGTTGTTAGCCTGACCCTAACATTAAAACTAACCTGTAAAAACAATTAAATACATGTACAAGAATTAAAGGGGTTTT
>NW_022695922.1:0-1729 GCF_011630105.1 Anneissia japonica | reverse complement strand
TGATTTTCTCTGAGGTGCTTTCATACATCTGACAGGTGTACTCAAGCTAGCATCTTTCTTCAAAGACCAAAAGCTTATGCCATCTATCTTAATTTATCTATAACACATTTTCATGTTTGGTGATGACACCTCACAAATGTGAACTTCCATACATATGGAATGTATGTTGCATTAATGTATCCAATCAGGGAATGGATACTCATAATGTTTTTCAATTTCACACCTGTGGGGATGTATATTATTATTAATCTATAACCGTGACTGTTAATATGTATGGAATATTAATAGGTGTTCCATGAAGTGGCTTACAAGGCAAATAATCGAGACGATTTACTAGCTGGTATTGATGAGTTCATGGACCAAGTGACTGTATTACCCCCAGGTAAGTAATATGCTAAGTCAAAAGTCAAGAAGATCAAGAGACCTGTGCATTATCTCTTCACATTTGTTGCTTTCATTTACATTATCATGGGCGTTGAATAGTGAAGGACAGGGGACACATCAGCCCGTATTGCAAAGTGGGAGAGATATCTATCTTTTTCCCATTCCCCCAAATATACATCATTCTTCTATAGTTAAAACCCAATTTTTCAATGTAAAAGAACAACAATTACGAATGACTGTCAAATAATTTCATTCGAAAACATACAACATTAGCTAATCAGTATATAATATATTCAATATTTTTATGTATATTGTTGTGTACAAAAATATATAAGTGGGCTTTTCAAGATTACAAGTTAAATTAAAACACTTTATGATAATATTTTGAAAACGTATTGTGTAAATTGGAAATAATGTTATCCTTAAAATCAATTAAGTATGACTTGTAGGCTAAAACTTTGGTGGCCTTTAATCTTGTACTTTTTCAATGCTCTTATATACTTTTATCTTTTATCTATGTATGTTTATTAACTTTTAAACTTTTAATAATCTTGTACATCTTTTTAATCTCTCATTTCATTTATTTTTTCTCAAAAAACAACGTAACAAAACAAAAATTACAATTGAAAACTATGCTTCTTTTATACATTCTATTTCATATAGGTGTTTGGGATCCGAATATTCGCATTGAACCACCAAAGGTAGCCCCACCACCAACTCATCGTCTTGAGTCAGACCATCATGATGGTGGACGGTCAAATGGACATGCAGACCACGGAGAAGATGAAGAAAAGAAGGAAGGGCTTGAAAGAACGGGAAGGTAAGTAAATACATTAACATTTTATTATAAAAAAAAAAAATCTATGAAATTTTCAATCTAATTAGTGACCTGAGCTGTGGTAAAATGATTACCTGCATCTTAAGTATAAGTAATCTGCCAAATTTTACATAGCTGCGTTAGTGAATGTAAGGGGTCATGTATATAAGTAATTTATAATAAATATTTACTTAATGTAACATTCATATGCGTCATTGACCATCATCGTCATCACATACATTACATGAATTCCAAGGCGCTCACACCATTGTCACTAAACATGAAGTTTCTTTTATTTTTAGAAACATGTTTGTATAGTGCATCAGTTAAATGCATATTGAATTATTGTTACTAATTATATTATTATTCATGGATTAGTATTCTGCCAAGTTCAGCTATATCAATAAATCAATAATTAAGCTTGTAATAGAAAATTAAATTTATATATGTTTTACTTATCAATGCTTTTTCGTTAATACATACAGTAAATATTTATAGCATTGATAAATGACTATTTTTTTATATGTA
>NW_022695921.1:0-660 GCF_011630105.1 Anneissia japonica | reverse complement strand
GTGCAGTCAGCTATGTTCGTATTGTAGTTGAATTATTGTATTGTTATAGTAATAACTTTTATAGGAAGCATATACTGTACATTTTGTATACCATACCATAATTACTGTATTTTAGTTCTGTAGTTTATTGTTTGTAATGATTATTGGCATTGGTGAATGTTATTGATTTTTCTTCTTTTAGTAAATCTAATAATTTGTTGAATCACATAGATGTTTAGGAAACTGTAATACAAATGTAACTTGGCTCTTAAATGAATCTGACTTGCAAACAATATAAATAACCGTGCCAAGATTTATACAGATGGGGATCGTATTTCAATATTTACTATGTATACTTTGATGATAAAAACAGTCTACCAAAGGAAAAAGTATACATGTTGTTTGAATTGAGGACTTGGTGGGTTTATTATTATTTGCCGTAAAGTTTTGCTCATAAGTTAATTTTAAGTACATACAACAAAATTGAGAAGTAAATATAACTTTCCAACTTTAATTTTTAATAAATAATTATATTTGATAATCAACATAATATTAAAGACAGGTTCTTTGAAATAGCATAAATGAACTAAGCTTTTCAAATTGTATGTTTATACTGTAGTTATTTACTGTTAAAGAAAGTTTCTTGGACTTATTCAAGCATTTACATTATTTTATACAGTA
>NW_022695920.1:0-517 GCF_011630105.1 Anneissia japonica | reverse complement strand
AACGACGCTAGGTGCGACGAGGCTCGTCCGGACATGATGGGCAAGACGAAGAGTTCGAACGTTCGGACGGCGTTCGGTTCACCCCTGGTGAAGCATCTCGTCGAACGAGATTTTCGTGTGTCCCTCGACGACTTTCGAAACGTCGATCGCGAAAAATCGGCGTTGCTACTGTCGAGGAGGAGAGAGAATTTCGAGGATCGCCGCAGGTACGTGGAGGGAAAGGGTCACGTGAACGACGACGACGTCGAAGCCGCTCGCTTCGAGAATTCCGTCGGCGAGGCGCTGAAAGCGTGCGGTCGTTCGTTGATGCTCGTCTGCGACAGGAAGCATTCGACAGGGACGACTTCAAGAGCACCAAGACGGACTACGTCGTTCCGTTTCCGGTTGTGGAAGCACTGGTCGCCGTCGCGGAAAGCTTGCACGCTCAATCGAACTACGTTCTGATGACGGGAAAGAGCCTGGTTCTGGAACTCGACCGCTTCTCCGGTCCGTCGGCCGGCGGCAAAGGATCGGTGGA
>NW_022695919.1:0-693 GCF_011630105.1 Anneissia japonica | reverse complement strand
TCATGAATTATGTGTTTGAGAAATCTATTATGTAAAGACCCTCAAAATGCTACTTTGTCGCTTTTTTCACAAACCCCCTCCAGGCCTCTGCCCCTGGACCACCAAATTTCAAAAAGTCCAATTTTATCTAGTCTAAAATTATCACGGAATGCTATAATATGCATAACATTTTTTTGCCCGCTATTCTACCCGTTGATTTTTTAATATGTGCTACGAAATCTGTTGGAAATTATCAGCTCCAATTATTGCAGATTGATCCATGTCATCATTAGGCCTACAGATGTAAAGATCATGAAAAATTACAATTCCACAGTGGTGGATTCAAAGGGGTGGGGGGAGAGCCCCTAAAATTATAAAAGAAATAGAGAAAAAAGAAAAATCATAGGCCTAATAGGCCCAGAACCGATGACCGCTGTCAGACATTCCAACCCCTTAACGTCCAAAAGCGGGACACATTGATTCTTAAAGCCGGATTTTTTGTTCAAAATCGGGACACACCGTGATTAACATTACAGATAAATTGTATGCATGAAAATACACAGTAAATAGTATAAAAACGTTATATATATCTTATATATATATACTTACTATATATATATATATATATATTATATTATATTATATTTTCAACTGATAAACATCTCTTTCGTATCGATTAATCACTATATTAACACGGCTCGTCGCCTGAGAGGG
>NW_022695918.1:0-1833 GCF_011630105.1 Anneissia japonica | reverse complement strand
AATTCACACCTGAATCTGGACCGTCACCAAAACTGAATAGTGGCTTTCTTTTAACTTGGTTAACACTTACAGAATGTTTCATACAGATCGGTAGATCAGTTTTTAGATAGCTATTGTGGGATGTTTTTATTTAAATGGTCTTCACATCTACATCCCACTCCGGATCCACACCAAAATCAAAAGGAACATTCCACGTCTAATATCAGATATCATAACATGTGAAAGGCTAACGCTTGTAGACATACATATTGTATACAGGGGGCTGCTAACAAACATACAAACACACAAGCACTAGCTAGGTACTACTGCCGTCCAACCAACTTTCACGCTGCTGCCGCCGCCAACGCAGCTGTTGTCACTGTACAGCAACAATTTACTTTCTTACTTAAGAGGCTTTTATGCTTCCATTTTTTAAGCTGAACTGGTGTGACCGAAAGTGTATCATGGTCACACTCCTAACAAAATAGAAACTTTTTATGAATTAGTTAATTAAAATACAATAAAATTTCAATTGACTAGATCAGACGGTAAAGTTGTTCCCATGGACCTTTAGTTGGTACACACATAATACATTAACGGCTGATAATCCAGCTAATACAGTTTTTACTGTTTTGGCTGGGTATGGTTCTCGAATCTAATTAAATTTCTCATAAAATTGAAAGACAATATTTCAATATCGATGAAGGTGTCAAATAGGTGTGTCAATTATCACCAATTTTATTGACTCAATTAACGACAGAGGGATAAACTGGGAATAAATATTTTTGCTACCAAAATTGGTAGCCTATTTCTTGGCAGATGATATTATTATGATTGACAATAATGAGAATGACTTTGAGCAACTATTAAATGCAACAATTGAATTAGCAACTAGAAAAATCTGGGCAGTGCCTCAAAAAATATAAAGAGCATGACCGTTTTATTTTTATTAATGACACTGACAAAAAATATATTGGTATGTTTATGTCAAAAACGTATGAATAATTTCCATATTGCCCTTTGAGATGTCTAAATTTTTTGACTGTTATTGTCTTCTAACTTTGTATATTTACATAAGATTTGTAAGTTTAAATAGTTTATTTAACTTATTAAATCACTATCTTTTTTTTTAGATTAGATCTACTTATGGAAACTCAAACATTACTTTGGACCAAACATCAGATTCTGTTGAACTTGTTCTCTCTGCATCACGTTACATCTTGGTCATCATTGGAATCGTTGCCAACTTAACCGTGATCATTGTGTTTATTAACTGCAAAACTTATAAACAGTGCTTCACTTATCTCTTAGTATTTCAACAGGCATGTATTGATTTGATGGGATGCTGCCTGTACCTCATTTTCTACAACTATCGTGTACCTGACGGTGAAAATGGCATTGTTTATTGCAAATGCAATACATTTTGCTACCGTCGTGTTTACGTCACGATGCAGAAACGTCCTTAGGTACGAAAACATTTACGCAATAATTCTAGCTCTGCACAGACCGACCGCTCAGACCGACGAAACAGGGGACAAGGACTTCAAAGTAGAAAATCCGAAACAAAAATCTACTCACTATAGTAAGAATCAAACTAATTTCATAATAACTATGGCAGTTACTACGCTTGTGTTTGCTATCAGCATCTCACCACTTTTAATATTGTATGTCGTATATATTCTGTGCGACTGTTTTGATTATGACAGACATCCTTTAAGACAAGCGACACACATATCGTTCGTATGGGGTCTAGTTGCTAACCCGTTTGTATATGCATTTAAATTCAATGAGTTTTAAAAGGGTTTTAAAGAGACATTCATTCGCTAAGGAATATAATCCTACATTAGTCATGCG
>NW_022695917.1:0-1914 GCF_011630105.1 Anneissia japonica | reverse complement strand
ATTATAAATTTAATTCTACATTTTTAGACAAAAAATTAACCCTCTTGGCTCACGGCCCATTTTTGACACTATTACCATGCGTATTATTAACCTGTAGTGTATATATACAAAGAATTTTTTCTAGTATGATCAGAGTTGACTTACTGGTACTTGGTGTGGTGCTAGGTTTATCGCATTTATGGTTTAGGGGCCGCGGTTTACCTCCCTCCGTTTAGTCAGGCTGGATCAGGAGTAGTAAACTCAGCGATCGTGGGTTCGATTCCCACACGGGGCAAGTTTTTTTTATATTTTTTTATTTATTTATTTTTTAATGGTCGTGGGTTCGATTCCAACACCAGTTTTTTTTTTTTTTTTTTTTTTTTAAGGAGTTTAGTTGATGGTGGATAAATGAATAGCAGACATGGAGGTTGTGTGTTCTCACACGATCTTTGCGTGTATGATGTAACCATGGCTGTGAATTGTGATTATTACAGCATGTACGCAAAGATCGTACGCAGCGGATACCCTACGCGGCGCTATTTACACGACTTTTTGTTACATTTTCGCCAGTGACGTCATGGAAAATCGTATATAATCGCCTATAACTTCATAAAAAAAATAGCCAAAAAACGATTTTAAGGTTGATTCTATTATTAATGGCATATCAAAAATCCACTCTAGAACAAAAAATCCTTTTGCTAGTTCTCTTTTAAGTAGTGTTCATCGTGGGTGATGTATTTAGTCTTTATCATGGCCCTTGGTCCTAGTACGAGTCAGAGCCATATTTATAAAGAATTGAGAAATTTCGCTCCTTGGTTTGCGAAAGTCACGTGATATACAACGTCCATTTTGTGTCATAATCTTCTCGATGAACACATCACTTTGTATGGACAAGCATATTAAAATTCATATATAATCAAATATTTGCGCGCATGTGTGCTCACGTAAATTCCGTGCTCACGCAAATTATTGGAATGAATTAGAATTTCTTTCAATTATCGTTAATTCGTCACGTTTTAATTAACGAAGACTGAAGACCCGATGTATTTTAATTAAAAATGTAAATTAACTAATAAGTATGTGTTTTATTATGCTATTCGCTCCCCTGAGATATATGTATATATATATATATATATATATGTATATATATGTATATATATATATATATGTATATTTATATATGCATATATATATATATATATATTTCTTCCTTAATTATATAAATTTAAAGCATTTATCAATTTCATTATTACATTGTTTACGTTCATCATTAACATTTTATTTTCTCATTCGCCTACATGCGTTTGGAAAGATAATTAAGCTAAATAAGAAAAAATAAAAATTTTCACCCTTTTCTGACGACCTTTAAAAGTTGTTCATTAAACAATATTAAAAAATGATTCTACTTAATTTTATCAATTGCATTATTACACTGTTTACGTTCATCATTAACATTTTATTTTCTCATTTGCCTACATGCGTTTGGAAAGATAATTAAGCTAAATAAGAAAAAATAAAAATTTTCACCCTTTTCTGACGACCTTTAAAAGTTGTTCATTAAACAATATTAAAAAATGATTCTTCTTAATTTTAATTGTTTGTACAGCCTGTATAAATACGAATGACAATTAAAATAAAGGTGATATTTTATAATCTTACAAATAATTTGCTGTTCCTATTGCATACTATTAATTATATAATCACTATAACTTTATTTTAAAAACGGCGGTTTTAAAACAGCAGACACGCTCTTCATAAAAGTAACACACTGTACAGCCATAGTACAATATTAAAAAAGAGACGAGAATTTTAATACGATAAAATGTACGTTACACAATTACACAAGTTGAATATATCACAGATCCTGTATATCATTTAACACTTACAATTTACATTTACAGGAAAGCACATTTTATATATTGCGGTCAACTAACC
>NW_022695916.1:326-511 GCF_011630105.1 Anneissia japonica | reverse complement strand
GAAACTTTCGCGAATTGATAATTTCGGCCGTTTTCGCGACATTAAACTTTCGCGAATCTCAAAAACCCTAAATTTAATTCATGAGAGGAATATCATACAATAGCTGAAAATATCGTATCGTGAGTTTAGGCCTAGGTTAGATAGGCCTACAGCCACTGTGTAGGCTATATCTAGGCCTTTGGCAG
>NW_022695916.1:0-293 GCF_011630105.1 Anneissia japonica | reverse complement strand
GGCTTAGGCGCCATATAAGCCTGCAGCCTACCTCAGTTGCTAGGACCAGGACTTAGCTGGCTATCCCAGGCACAGATAAGAAAGAGACAAGTTTACACACATACACTACTCACTCATATATTCCCTAATTTTGTATGGTATTCAAGCATCCTACAAAATGAACAATGTTTATCAATGTTTTATTAACAAATTTTCCTGTAGGCCTAATATCGATTCAAACACATTGACTGGTGATGATTGAACATCGTGGTATGTCATATGGTACGGAAAATTAGTTTCCCCATTTGAACTTC
>NW_022695915.1:0-501 GCF_011630105.1 Anneissia japonica | reverse complement strand
CTTAAAATAATATAAAGTATAAAAAAAATCAATCTAAAAATAAGTACTTTGTAAATACCTTCATGGTTCAACACAGTCGAAGGTAAAACACGGAAAGCCAAGTAAATGATTGATTAAGGACTTGGGATATGGCACGGTAACGTCAAACTGTTATTTAATCGTCCCAGGATGATTATAATGAACCTGTAACTGTCAAACATCAGATTACCTACTTATGCCGCTCTGCTAACGGTTTTTGGTGCGTGTCTCCGATTGACACTCTATTCGATTTTTGGCGGAAATTGGCAGTCAGTATCATAGTATATTTTTATTTGTGTAAAAGTGTACGCTCTAGCGCTAATATAATTGATTCAATTTTAGTCGTGGTCTCCTTCACTTTAAACTTCACTTTGCGATGGTCTAAACGTATATATTTAATATATTGATTTAATATAATATGTAGGCCTAATATACTGGCCTAATAATGGTTAGAGAAAGGTTATTTTTTTCTTAGTAATAAGC
>NW_022695914.1:0-1952 GCF_011630105.1 Anneissia japonica | reverse complement strand
TTATAATAATTGGAGTAATGCAAATGCATATTTTCTAAAAAAAGTCATTTTTAGTGAAATTTTGCTTTGAATGGGGCTTTAAGCATTTTTTTTTAATTGTGCAAAATCTCAAACGCGCGCGTTGGCCATATTTTTAGTAAAATCTGCAATTTTCTTAATTGAAATAAAAAGTTCAGTAGTTTGAGATGGCTTATAATTGGTTCCTAGACCTAGAAAATGCGTGTGCGAGTGAAAACCGATCGCGCGCACCCTTTGTAGGCCTCCTATAATTATTAGGCCTATATTGTAGGTTATGTATTGTGAATAATAATACATGGTCTCTTTTGGTAAAATTTCTAAATTTAGACACAATGGTCATCCTTTGTAGTAAGAGCAGAGCCTAGTTATTACCTGAACAATTAAGTAAACGAAAGAAGTTGAACCACCACCGCCTTTGCGCTTTTGTTAGGTCGATTTTTGCGTTGAATTGATGAGAAGGCTTGGCTGGCGACATTTCGTTGGTGTATTTTAACAACTTGGTGTTGGCTTTTGCTTCGTACTATGAATTCTTGGTGGAAATGCTTGTTATTTTGAGTTGAACGTCGGTAAACGAGAGAGCCTTCTCGATCTCGCACACGGCGTCAATGTACGCGCGTCGAACTCCGATATTTCGGGGCTTTCAATGGATATCCAGTGCTTCCGTTTGGGGCATTAAACAGTATATGTTAGTGACATCAGAATTGCGTTTCTTCTTTTTTGCCTATGTACTTGGATCAAGGCAATTTAACAGAAGGACGCACATCTCGGGACATCAAAGGTTATAACTCTGGCATCGAAATTCTAGGCGCCTAATGATATTTTGCACTAACATTAGACTGAAATTATATTCTTCATTTCAACATTAATTTTACCGATATTGTGACTCACTTCGCAGAAAAAATTAATAAATGTTCTGTATCTACTCAAATGTTCGTTTTGTGCACCTTAGTCCAACATTGTCAAAATGACAGTTTAATGTTACATAAGAACATGAAATTTTATAAAATTCGTAAAATTTCAATTGCTATAACTTTTTATTTTCTTGGTCAATTTTCACAAATCAAATTGCAGTTTATAGAAGCATTTAACAAGCTCGCGGTCAAAAGAAATCAGATGTAACAAACCGTTGCGAAGTACTCAAAATTAATAAAAATAGTAACTAGCACCATAAGACGTATGGCACGCATAGACTAATAATTGATCGAATTGTCGATGCCACAGTAAAGATCAAAGGACTGTACACATGCGCTATGTTCGAGAGCGGAGATGTGCGTCCTTCTGTTGAATTACCTTGCTTGGATTGGGTCATAATGCGTGAAAATTTGTGATAATACCAATAATAGCTCTATGGATAATACACATTATAGCATTCGACCTCTCCTGCTACACACCTGTGGTCCATGCGTCGCACCTGATCCCACCGAATTCATTTTAGTCTGTTTCTCATGATAAACAACCGGTCAACTTCATTCTACTCAACTTCATCTCCACAAACGCCCGGGTCAGTTCGCGCATGCAAAATTTAGAAATTTTCCAAATTGTCATAAATTAATTTTTTGTGTGTTTCAAGTCATTTTAAAGCCCCATTACCGGCATAATTTCAGTTGTTAAGAATTATCTGATTTTTATATATATGAAGATTTATAAATATAATACGAAATTGCTAGTTTAACTGAATTTAGACATTCCTAAACATGAAAATATGTAAAATAAGACTGAAATTTTATTTATTTATTTTTTTTTTTTTTTGTTCCATACAGAAAATAAACGCGGAGGAATTTTGTATGGTTTTGCGATAGGTCTGCGAAGAAATATACCGGCGCCGGAAACATTAGTCTATCAACACTGCTGGTCAGCCTTAGCTCGGTTTTTTTTTTTCGGTTCTGCTATCAGACATAAAAACGGCCGACATGATTTTTTCCGTTGCTAGTATT
>NW_022695913.1:0-511 GCF_011630105.1 Anneissia japonica | reverse complement strand
ACAATAATGGAAAACAGAATAGAACAGGATGATATACAAAGCACAACATAAAGGCCAAAAGGTCTTTCATTGTTGTAACCCCTTTTGACAACAAAAATAATAGTATATAATTATCGGCCTATACCTTAATTACTTCCTTACAAAAAATTGGTATAGTAGGAGGTTATTTTTCACCCCTGCTTGTGAAGATTGGCAGTCTTATTTTTTTTTTGGCTGGAGTGGACACACGTTGTTATGTGTATAACATGTGGCTAATGGGCTTATACCACCTTAACTTTCAGTCTGCGGGGTTCAGTCGTGGCACGATCCAGTGTTCTTCTCATGACTAAAAATCATTATGAACAAATGTATCAATAGATGATGATTTTTAAATTAATTGACTCGGGCGGTATAGGAATGTGTTGACGGCGGTCACTATAACAACTCCCTGGTTCTATAGAGTTATCGTTTTAAGAACTTTAAAGTATTTTACTTAATAAATAAAAATAAATAAACATTTTCGTACTCATGT
>NW_022695912.1:0-939 GCF_011630105.1 Anneissia japonica | reverse complement strand
AAAAAATTGTTGATTGCTCTAATACGACCACTCCTTGAATATGGAATTCCTGCCTGGTATCCATACGAAAAAGGCTTGATGGATACTATTAAAGAAGTGCAACGGTGAATGACCAAGACGTGTTAGGAACTCACAAGATGGAAGTCCTATGACCTATGAACAATGTTCTTGTGAATTTGGTGAAATAAATAAATAAATAAAATAAATAAATAATAAATGATAAAATGATATTATTATTATTATTCTGCTCCTCGCTACTGGAAGAAATTGCCTATTAATATCCGAGAATGTGACTCTTTAGGAAACAATTGGAAACTTATCTGTAATAGTTAAGTAATGCCTCATGCTTTCTTTTAAAGTACATTGTATGTATGTAATGACCATATATTCTTTTTATCTTTGAAGGACTTTCATACCAATGAGGATGAAGTGCTACGCCAGGTTTTACACAACTCAGTGGTACAAAAATGAGAAACTGAAGATGGAACCTGATTCGCAAAAAGAAGTGTACACATTCTGAGCGATCTTTGTCGAATTTAAGTCATATGGCAAATATCATATGGAGATGTTGTGTTGAATTTAAGTCGTATTATACGGCAAATATCATATAGAGATGTTGTTTTGAACTTCTGCCCCTTTCTAGAGCTGAGAGGTGGTGCTTATCTTTAAATTATCAGTGGGCCTAAAGCTGGAGAGTTACAGTGTCCTACGACCCTGTTAGTGCTAGACGTGATGGCGTCTGGTGTTTGTCAGTGGATGTCTGAATGGATCCGTAGCGTGCGTGTTATCGCATTGCGTTCTTCATAGTGAGTGCCTGGCTTAATGGTTTTGGAAAACTCATTTTATCATACCTAGATGCACTCTATAACCTCTGTGTGCATCTACAGTAGTATGACAAAAAGAGTTTTCTATAACTAGATGCACACAATAACCACTGTG
>NW_022695911.1:0-500 GCF_011630105.1 Anneissia japonica | reverse complement strand
TGTGTAGTTGTGTGTGTGTTAGTATTATGTAACCATATTACACACTGTGATTTACTTATATTTACCTACATCCGTGATTTTATAATATGCCAATGTTCATTATCACTTTCTTCATAACTATCACTGTCTGATGAATCAGAAACACTAGAAAACAAATGGAATTTTGTTGCAGGAACTCCCTTCCGCTTCGCAGTTACACATCTCAGTACACTGAAGTTTATTAATTTTCTCCTACACATGCATGTATTATTTGAACATGTAGGCCTACATATTGAACAGGTACATCTGTTAAGCTCAGCAACTGCTTCACCAATATTGTAAATTTATGTCATTAAAATGCAGTATTCAATTGGAAATGGCTGCCATTTTCCATTATTTTAGCTTTTTAGCATACATATTAATATAATAATAACCGATCTGTACTGTAAAACTGTGATAGAGCTAGTTATATGCAATTGTCATATTATGCTGTTAATGGTTATCACCATAATATATATGAT
>NW_022695910.1:0-1842 GCF_011630105.1 Anneissia japonica | reverse complement strand
ATTTACAGGTGCTTAAAGGGGTTCATACCATAGGTGAACACTACATATTATCTTTAAATGTGTTGTACAGACAGTTGGTAATGGGAATACTCGAATTTCTAAATCTAATTGGCATTAGAGGGTAACGAGATTAGAAAAGAAATATGTCAGACTGAAATATCATTTTACCAAAGCTTAGTGATAGACTTGATAGCAAAAAAGAAATACAAATGATAAAAATTAGCAATTGTCAACTAACCCAATCGATGAAATATGCGTACGAAACCAATCCGAAAATAATACTCATTCACCCACCAAGTCTATAATTATGGCAAAAGGTTTATAATTACGGCAAAACAGACAAATATTCTAAAACAAAACACTAATATTCTAAAATAGAATTGTTTTTTGGATTGATTGATTTAATTGGTTAGTCAGTTGGTTATACGATTAATGAAGATTGATGGGCAGACATATAGATAAAACATATGGATGAAAGGATGAATGGATGGACGGATGGGTAGATCAATGGATTGTTGAATGGAACAATAAGATATATAGATGGATAGATGATAGATGGATTGATGGATGGATGTATGGATATGTGGATGGATTGATAAATTGATTAATTAAATAACATATTCACTATTATATAATAATAGCTTGGTGGTTAAGATGCTTGCTTTCCAATTCCATAATCCTTGGACCAATTCCTGTCACAATAACATATTTTTTTTCTCACGACCAAAAAAATTCCACCCACTAAGACTCATACTACTGAGAGGTGAGCATTTTATGTGTATGTTTGTCTTGTGATGGGATTCCCACTTTTACTGTTTGGCATATCCTTGAAAAAAAAAGATTATTAAAGAATTGATAATTTAATGGATTTTAAAATTATTAATATTCCTATCTATTTCACTATTCATTGTATTTTTAACACAGTATCCGATCAACAACATTTTGGAAAGAAATTTGATTTGTTACGTCGATAAACAAAACGATATTAATCATATGGCTAATGCGTCAGTAGAAGATTGCTACTTTGTACGTTTACTGCTTGGCATATCATTAGCCCTAGAGCCTAAACCTAAAAAGAAGAAGATTATTAAAGAATTAATAATTTAATGGTTTTCAAGTTATTAATATTCCTATCTATTTCACTATTCATTATATTTTTAACTCATCCGATCAACAACATTTTAAAAAGAAATGTGATTGATGGTTATGTCATTGAACAAAACGATATTAATCTTATAGCTAATGCGTCAGTGGAGATTCAATTGCAATATATTTGATATTATACGAAAACTATTGAAATTATATAAATGATGTATATGATTAAAGTTGTAATTTTTGGTAGAATTTGGCACAAAAATCCAAATTCAGCGTTGCAACAGCCCATTCCGTGGGAGCTAAGACCTTGTGATAAGAATACACCAGTTATTTTGAGAAAGTATTAGATGAAAAGTTTGTTAGCATTTGTTAGTATTGTTCATAATATAACATGTATTTTTAGATTTAGCCAAAAAGTCATGAAAAGTAAGTTTTTTGATATTCTTTGGGTCACAAAATTAACAAAATGTGTTATCATACATATAATTTGATACATAGTTTAATAGCTTTTTTATGATACTAAATATATTGAAATTGAATGTTTTAAAGTAGTACGGTAACATACTACCTTTAAAATACCATTTGTGGTTTAAAAAAAGTGTAAAATTTTTCATTTTTGTGGGAGATGACAATTGACATACTATATACTGTACTTTAGAGTAAATATATTTACTCTAAAACAAGCTCTCATCTGATTGTAATTTTGTGGTACAAATTAGTGGCAGATCCAGAAATTCGAAATAGTGC
>NW_022695909.1:338-652 GCF_011630105.1 Anneissia japonica | reverse complement strand
TTTCAGGAACAATCTGCCGTTTTCGAGCAATCGTTACGTACATTTACACCACTCCCGCATACCAGTACGAAAATGAGGAAAATTAAAGTGGTGGGGGCTATTAAACGGGACCTCCGACCCCACTCTAACTTTGATGCGGTGAATGAGGGGGTATCACATCATAACCTCACCAAGGGATTTTCAGGAACAATCTGCCCTTTTCGAGCAATCGTTACCTACATTTACACCCCCCACCCCCCAAAACATACTAGTACGAAAATGACGAATAATTAAAGTGGTGGGAGCTATTAAACAGGACCTCCGGTCCCACTCTA
>NW_022695909.1:0-228 GCF_011630105.1 Anneissia japonica | reverse complement strand
AAAATTAAAATGGTGGGGGCTATTAAACGGGACCTCCGGTCCCACTCTAACTTTGATGCGGTGAATGAGGGGGTATCACATCATAACCCCACCAAGGGATTTCCAGGAACAATCTGCCGTTTTCGAGCCATCGTTACCTATTTTACACCCCTCCCGCATACCTGTACGAAAATGAGGAAAATTAAACTGGTGGGAGATATTAAAAGGGACCTCCGGTCCCACTCTAAC
>NW_022695908.1:0-1206 GCF_011630105.1 Anneissia japonica | reverse complement strand
TTCCTTGAAGAGAGCAAAGTGGGCATGATTGAGCGTCGCTTAAAATCTTCCGAAAGTGGCCGGGAGGGGGAGGGGGGTGCGAAGCCGCCGAAAATTTGTTGACAATTTTTGGGTTTCGAAGGCTTATTTAATCGATTTTAGAGTCTACTAATAATTTGTTTTTCTCCACAACGAATTATGGTTTTTCTCCCCGACGAAGGTAGAGGAAAGGGAAGGGCCCAGCTATCCCCGAAGGGGGCCCTAGCGCCATCCCTGTTTCTTATTGAAACTGCATTACAATGATCGGAACTTTGTATAGGCCTACAACTTTACCATTATACTAATTTGTAAGGCTGTTGTATTTATCACATACATCTCAGTATTCTTATTCTCTGAATTTATCTTATAATAGAGTCTTGTAAGTTGCTGAATTTTTAACATTGTTTAAACTTGCAACTGAATTTTGTGTGCTTTTGTATCAGCAAATAAGTTAATAACATGATCAAAGTTAGCAATGTTGTCTGCTTCATCACGCTCAATATTAAGTAGTGTCAAAGCAGTCTCGCTTTTCCCATCATGGCTCTAAGATATGGCAGGATGAGCTTTAGTCATGTAGTCATTACAGAATAGGATAAAAAACAAGAGGAAACGGTCGAAATGGACTGAAAAGAAAGCACAATCTATAAATTTGCCAATAAAAACAACTACTGTAGGCCTACATTCGGATTATTATTAAAATTCATGCCTGACGAAATACAATTCCGTCATGTTTTTCTAAAGTGCTTATTTTTTACTCCCATTTCAGCGCCCCCTCAAACGTGGCGCCCGGGTCACGTGCCCCCTTTTGACCCCCCCCAGCTACGTCACTGCCAATAAGCGACACGCATTTAAGATCTGGTGCGGAGAGTAAAAGTCTACGTATAGTTTTGAGTTCTTTCTCATTTAAGTCCATCATAGCGCCTCATGTACAGAAATAGCACTTTACAGGGGCTGATCCTTAGATGTCCGAGAAGGGGAGGGGATAATTATCACGTACGTACGTGGTAATTTTTTTATCATGTCCCCTCTGGGTCTTCGTACATTTCTCACTCGCCCGCCGATAGAAAAAAATAAACCCCCAGCATGCTTCAAATTAATCAGCTCGTTGGTGGCGCTGTCCTGAGTTATATCAAAGAGTATAAATAGAACAAGAGAGCCAACAACGCTCATTGGGAGCGTAAAAAAACG
>NW_022695907.1:0-903 GCF_011630105.1 Anneissia japonica | reverse complement strand
AAGTATTTACTGAAATAGATTATGGGAACACAGGTTGTACGGAAACAGGTGATGGGATAAGTGTAGAGGTGTTGAGAGAATAGTGAATCATAAACCAAATATTCCTAAATTCCAAACCCTACCAACTGTCAAAAGTAATCAGTGAGTAAAACTTAAAGTAAAATGAAATAAAATAAACTTATTAAGTTCAATGAATGTTTCACCTTGGATACAGTTGCAAAGGTCCGATTGATAAACATGTTATTAGCATTTTTTCATATTAACCAAGTTTAACAGAAATTTATACCGCACCTTTTGCCAAAGGATACAAGGCACAATAAAAATAAATAAAAAAAGTTAACATTGGTGATCAACAATAACACTAGAAATGACAACAGAATAGAAAATTTGGATAGTTGAGTGAGATTGTACTTAGGGAATAAATGTTTCTTGAGAAGCCAACGAAAACCAAGATAACAAGAAGCATGTCGTAACTGACTACGAAGCCGCCTATTAATGGTCCGGGATAACTGGGTGACATGCTGGGTCATCTTCATTTTAGGATCAAGAAGAACGCCAAGATTTCCAATTAATGCTGTAGGTTCAATACACTGATTACCAGATTGAAGGTGTGATGTTTAAGGATCTTATAATGATGGGCTGATGATGCAATCAAGAATTCTGTCTTCTTCTTGTTATGCTTCAACTACTTTTAGTCATCCATGACTGCAGATCTTTGATGCATTCGGAGAGCCTATATATGGAGCAAATTGCATCACCAGGAACAATTTAGGGTGCAATGATAAATATAGCTGAATGTCATCAGCTTAAATGGTACTGAATAAAATGTTTGTCTAGATAAAGCCCAACATCAGGAATGTAGAATGTGAAAGCTTGGGGTCCAGTGACCAGTGGCGTCAAGAG
>NW_022695906.1:0-1120 GCF_011630105.1 Anneissia japonica | reverse complement strand
GGACATGGCATTCGACGAAGAGATTAAAGATTTCGTATTCGAAGTCCCCGGCGGATACCAGTGTCAGTACAATAAATCACACGTGATAAGGGATCACCGATTTCCATATCACCTGGCGAAGTGCAAACGCAACTACGGCGGCGTACGCTTGCACACGTGCCCTTACAACGCCCGGCACAGGATGGGCATCAAGACTTTGACACATCTAGATGTGTATAAGAGACAGGCCTTGCTCCTCACGGTCGCCCTCGGCCCGAACGGATCGCCTCGGCAGTCGTCCAGTTCCACGTAACTCAGACAGGTATTTGCACAAGCCATCGGAGACGAAAAGACGTAACGCCAGAGTTCCTGTTTCGAAATCGGATTCGCCTTGCAAGAGTACGGTGGATTGGTGGACTTTGTAGAATACGGCGAACAAGAGGCGAAACTGTCTTTTTTTTTTTGTGTGTATATATACATATATATTAAGAACATATACTGAATGATAACTAAATAGATAAATAAATAAATTAAAGAAAAAACAAAAAAACAAAATGGTTGTTCCTTTGCTTCTTCTTCTTTTTGTTTTTGTAACGTATTCCACCTCGTCTGTCAGATCGATTTCGTCATATTGATATGAGAATTTGGGTGGGGAGGGGGGGCTGTCTAGCTCGATCGAATGTACCACGTGAACCAGAGTGGATAAATCGAACGAAGATCACCCTGTTTTCGTTCGATCGATTTCCTTCTCAGTCCTCAAATTCTGACTTGAAAACCCGGTTTCCTCTCGACTTCGTGAAACGAAAGGCTCGGAATTCGGGTTTCTCGGTTGGCTTCGAAGGGTCCTATCCTTCAACACTGGCCCCAAAAAGTGTCGTCATCATATCTCAAATTTGTAATTTTTTTTTTGAACTTTGCGAGGTCCAAAAGTCACGGAACCTAGCACACCCACGAAGCTCACCTAGGCTTCGTTCGATCTTCCAACGTTAAGAGATAGGCGAGCAGTGTCCTATCCTTTACCACTGGCCCCAAAAAGTGTCGTCATCATATCTCAAATCAATTTGTAAAAATTTTTGTTTTCATCTCTGCGAGGTCCAAAAGTCACGGAACCTAGCTCACCCACGAAGCTCACCCTGTCTTC
>NW_022695905.1:0-857 GCF_011630105.1 Anneissia japonica | reverse complement strand
CGTAGTTTTTGGGCAACACCAGACTATATTCACTCAATATACCACCAGCCTATTGGATTGCGGAATTCCTGAATACGGGCATGTGAGCATTTCAGATTAAAGAATTAAAAGAAAAAAGGGTGTTTTTTTTTCTTTTTCGTGGGATCGTCCCACTTTTAATTTAAAAAAAAAATAAAGTTATAAATGTATATACTGTATTGAAAAATAAACAATGATATAGGGAACATATAATTACTTAAAGTAACATTTTGTATGCGTTTATTCTTCATCGTTTTCCTTTCAATTTTATATTTTAATATATTTCTTTAACTTAGTTTTTCTTCATCGTTTTTCTCAATAACTAATACTTAAACTACGCTTTCAATACTAAAGGTAATTTAACTTACCTTATTTACATAAAAATAAATGGCTCTTTATTTAAAGATCAAATTGTTATCATTAATTTTCCGATGCGTCCTGCATCGTTTTGCGTCTTCTCTGAGTTCCTTTTCTTTTATTTTTCTTCTTCTCTCTTTCTTATTTGGCATTTTTATATTCCGAAAAAATAATCTACAGTATTCAACTACCTCACGAGAAAAATTTGCTCTCATCAAATAATTACATTGCCTTCGGTTTTGCGTTGCGCGCGAATAGATTATTTTGCTGCACGGAAAACACGCAGCTACAGATAACAATAATGGCAGAGTGCAATGATGCATAACCACATAACACAACTCCACTGGCGCGCGGGCTTCGAGATATCAAGTTGATTAAAAATGTATAACTTTATATGGATTGTTTAAAAAAAAGACAAAAAAATCAAAATATTAAAAGGAAGGGCCACCAAACATTTTTTAGGCGAAGGATAATTTATTTTG
>NW_022695904.1:0-1101 GCF_011630105.1 Anneissia japonica | reverse complement strand
TTATCTGGTACCAATCTAAGCTCTTCTTTCCTTAGATGTTAGATGTGCTTGCAAAGAGAGCCACAATTCACACTCAAGGGTGTGTACAACATCAGTAATGTTATGTCAATTCCAAGAATGTTTAAGGTTATATCGGTTGATGAAGAATTTATTGATTAGGCCTATAATAGCAAATGCATCAATTTATTTTGCAAAAACAAGAATTCCAGCTTCAGAGGGGGGGCACATCCCCTGTCCGCACAAGGGCACACATTGGCGCCAACACCAGGCGCGTAACAGGGGTATTGGGTCAGGGTGGGTATTTATTTTCCCGGTTAGTAATTTACCATACCCACCCCACCCCACCCCACTCCCCATATAGAAAACAATACGACATAGGGCTTATCTTATTTATAATATAGGCCACACACGAGTGTTTGAAACTAAATACTGTATAAGCATTTTCATCATGGTTTTATATATTACAAACATATTCTTTCATCTTAAATTTGTCTTTCTTTAGTTTGGGACTATTATTAGGCTTATGTGTTTAAATAACTTAAAAGGATAAATCTAAAAAATCCCTAAAAAATGCGCGCGAAGCGCGCAAAATATTATTGTTTTTTTAATTCTAATTTCGTCAGAATTGATGAAAACTCCCTAAAATGTGCAATTTATAGAGGAAATTGACCTACCCTAACAAGAAATGCGAGCAAATAATTTGAGAATTTTAGGCACTTTCAGAGGATGCATTTGTCAAGTGGTGGGGAAAGATTTTCCAAAGATAGATATTTTTTCCTTGTCCCCCGGTGTTTTTAATTCTAATTTCGTTGGAATTGATCAAAACTCCCTAAAATGTGCAATTTGTAGAGGAAATTGGCCCATGCTAACAACAAGAAATGCGCGCGAAATTTGAGGTTTTTTAGGCAATTTCAGGGGATGAAAATGGCATTTATAAAGGGGTGGGGAAGATTTTTCAAAGATAGATATTTTCCCCTTGTCCCCCAGTGGTTAAGCCATCGGGCAGCATAGATCAAAGGAGTTATGACAGTTTTTAAAGTGGAGAAGGGGTTGCAGGGTGTTGTGAGTCTGGTCATTATGATATCTTCCTTTCTTGTCTTT
>NW_022695903.1:0-584 GCF_011630105.1 Anneissia japonica | reverse complement strand
CTCAATCACTTGCTGCAGAGCTCTGAGCATCACCACCTTCTGCTAACCATGGATTGGATATGTCCGTTTCATCATGTCCACACAGATGGGACTGTTTGCATCACATCCATTTGAGCCGTCATTTGCTCCTATTGAGAAATAAGTATACTTTAGTTACAATAATGCAAAACCAGGTTTGTTAAAAATCAAAAATTTTATCAAACATTGGCATTTGCTGCTTTATCAAAAACATACCATACTGAGATACTGTATACTAATCTGGAAAGACATTCATCAATTGACAGTATTTTCAGATTTTTTAATTACTTGATTGAAGCCTTCCTGTCTGCTAAAGTATTATTGTTGCTCTTAATAAAACTGACACACCATGCTGATATTTTTTTACCATTCCAATATATTTGTTTCATGTAGTCTGGCTGAACAGTGATGACATATTCACTTAATTTTCTTTTGCTCACCTTAAATTGTGTGTACAGTAGCTTTCATTACAAGTTTCAGCAAACAACCAGAGCGTTTCTATAGGTCGTTGGGTGCTTGTATGCTTTGTACCACCTTCTTTCGTAGATGCCAATGTTGGGTGGTTG
>NW_022695902.1:0-1366 GCF_011630105.1 Anneissia japonica | reverse complement strand
ACCCATAATTTTAAATGTCTAGGGCAATATAAATCTCTATTTCAGGAGGTTGTATTCCATCTACCTGAACCCTATGTTTGGTACTCCACTTGGGAATTCCATAGAACCTGTTGATATAAAACCCATTGATTTCAGACTTCTGTGTCCATTTCTGTGATATAAATTGAATTTGGTATCTGTCAGAATAATGACTATATACCAGTTATTTGTATTGTTAATGTTTGCTCTCATCGAGCTACTGTCAATATTATTAACATGTTACTTTCTAACAGTCTACTTGTAGGATGATATTTTGGTGACAGGCTACAACATTGGACCTTGATCAGGGTTCACTCCTTGCAAGGTGCAATTTAAAATGTAAAATATGATATTTAGGAGGAATGATCCAATAGTGTATTAAAGTTTCAAATTGGAAGATGCATATCTTCCCACTTTTATCAAGAATTGGTAAATTCTGAATGTTGAATGTTCTCAAAAGGTGGCTTTAATGTACTTGGTTTTGTGACCTTGCGAATCTTTTTATTGCATCTGAGAATGTGTAGCCAGCAGGTAACACTTTGATGCTTGGTCCTGCTTAACCCTGATTTTATCAAGTAAACCTTGATCTTGAATAGTGACTAGGATCTATTCCACAAGGCATTAACTACTACTACTACTACTACTACTACTACTACCACCACCACCACTACTACTTTTTTAGATGCACAGGGTCAGTTAAAGTTCAATCACTGAACTTGTGTGGTTCGGTCGAATAGATTAATAATAATGTTGGCTCAGATTCAAATACAAGTTGTCATACAGTATACTTTACTTTTAAGTTCTGCACTTCCATTTATTTCACTAAACTAATAAAATAAAATTATGAATTTCATATTTATGTTAAATAATTAGTATTATAAATAGTATTGATCAACCTTTTGGTATATATTTAGTATATCAATACAAATTAAACTTTTCTACTCTAATATAATCTTCAATGAGTTCATATCTTCAGAAGAATGAATATAAAAAAAAAAATCTTCAAATAATTTGTATTCATCAGATACTATATGTATATTACAAATAGTATGAGCACATGTTGCCATCATAGACTATGGTTAGTGAATATAATTATTATTGTAACAATCTGTATACAACCTTGGCCGTGATTTCTCTAGCCCTTAAGAAGCTGAACAACGTAATTTGTAATTTGCGTACCTTATAATCTCTACATTCAAAACAACACTTTGAAAATTTACCCTGTAAAATCAATATGCTGAAAATCTTGTTTACTACCTTAAATCCATTTTGGATATCAAGGATATGCTATTTGTTCTGTAGACTTCAGGATTATTTGGTATTGACACAATGACACATACTCATTAAA
>NW_022695901.1:1414-1946 GCF_011630105.1 Anneissia japonica | reverse complement strand
GATATTCTTAAAGATTCGTAGGAATGTACAAGTAATTGTGCAAACTCGTTGATTTTCTTCACGTCAAACCATTCCAATCGTTCTTTTAATGCTGCCCAAGCGGCGGATTCCAATTTGGTCGTTACGAGGTCGTCGGCCAAAAGAAACGAAAGTACGGAAGCTACGTACACGTATGTGTTCAAATCGGGAAACTCCAAGTCGATTGTGCGATTGTCGACCAATTTCAAAGCAACTTCTGCCGCCTTTCTTGCGAGGATCGGAAGAACGGCGTCCAGATTCAGTTCGATTACGTGTTCTCGGTGCAGGCCTAGATTTTCTTGCTGCGAAAGAATGCCGACGTTTTTCGTCAGTTGATCCAAACTGCTACTTGAAACGTACGATGTTATTTGGTTATTCAACAGGACACGGAATTCAACACGTTTTTCCATTTCTATCTCATTAAAATAAGTGATATTTTCATTTACATCCATGCTTATACGTTCGATGACGTACGTCATCGGGTCTTATACAATAATGGAGATCTTCCTCTCCT
>NW_022695901.1:0-1300 GCF_011630105.1 Anneissia japonica | reverse complement strand
TCAGGAAGCAGTAGTGCACCACCGCAGGAACGGAATCTGTCCCGAATTCGACGGGGACGTTGATTATGGCAAATTTTACCATAACGAGCGGTAGCACGCAGTTGCAGACGAACGTTCCTGCAAAATTCTACCCACGACTTTTCACGTTGGTCAACGTCCACATGTAATCCAAAGGAAAACCGATTCGCATAACCGCGACCAAAATCCCAACGCCGTACAGATCGGGGAATTTCAACGTCAGAGCGAACGTCGTGAAGCACAAAACGTCCACGATCCTGTTTATCGGTCTCACGACCGCGCTAGATGTTCCCAATCCGCTCAAAAGCAGCAAAAGGTAATTTCCCAACAAACACGAGAACGTCGACTCCATCGTTCTTTCGTCCACCGAGCGATCGTCTGCCACCGTCGTCCGCAAAGATCCGGCCATCGCGGACAAGATTATGACGCCGACTGTCGTCATTATACTGACGGCGCTGTCGACCATGGCGTGTCTCGTGTCAATCGTGAACATGTCGAAGTATCGTTTTCCGAAATACATTTCCAAAATTCTGAAAAACAGCACAATGCCAAATCCGTTGTAGGCGAACGATAGCGTCGCGCAGTAGACTGGAAGAGGTACGTCCAAGTTATTCATCTCTCTGTGTGTCTCTTTGTCTTTTTCTCTCTTTTACTACATAAACAAAAAAAAGTAAAAGACAATTGGTAACGAAAAGGTTTTGGTTTCGAATGATTTATTTCCCAACATGACAAATTCACTTATACGCATCGAGATATATTCGATCCCACTTGAATTTGCAATAATCCTTAACCGTAGCGTCGAACATTCTTAGTAGCGTGTCTCTCGCCGATACGCCATGCACGCCATGCTTCCGCACGAAAGGCAGATGCGCAGGATTTGCGAGAGGATCGATGAGAGGATGCGCAGAGAAGCCAGGCTGAGAGTCTTGAAGCCGCTCTCCGCATGCGTTGATTTAGGCGAGACCGTCGGCGCGGAAGAGAAAGCGTTAAAACACGTTCGGAACGTCAAGTCCACTCTGGAATTCTTCTGCAAGGAATGCAACATTCGTCTGGAGCCATTCCAGCGAGATATGTGCAACGCGGTCAAGGCCGGAAGGTTCAACAAGGTGTTAGGCGACCGAGCTTCTGAGCTTCGAATTCCGGCGCTGCGCATCCTCGGCGTCCTCTCCGAGGAGGAGGCCGAGTCGCTGACGGAACCCGCCAGGTGGCATCCCGCTGTGCGCCAGGCGGCCGTCAGAAAGCTGGAAGAATACGACAGGAAGTTTACCGTCGTTCGGGTTCC
>NW_022695900.1:0-2555 GCF_011630105.1 Anneissia japonica | reverse complement strand
CCCACCCCGGACTTTCAATCCCCTTTACATCATGCGTTAAATAAAACAAGGGATACATTAATATTTATCATGCTTTTATATTAAATCTTTATTAAATCAATTGCACAAGTAACAACGCCATTTACATGGAAAATACTGTATTTATACAATGCATTTATGTTTATAGCTTCACATTCAGCTAAAGATGAGCACTGTGTGCGCGAAAGCTAGTGAATTGTCATAAAACCTAATAGTCCAGTGTTTTATTTACTATTATATAAGACTAGTACAGCTCATCTATTTTTACACAGTCAGCAGTGATATTCGTTTGTATTAACGCAGTACAACAGATTTCAGTTTGTTGATGCAATGAGATATTTGCCTTTGTGTCCAACGTTACTCGTTCACATTGAAATTGTCTTTTCGTGAGTTTCTTAAACTTCATGGCACGACCAACGACCCAGAGAGCTAATCATGGTGCAGGTTACTAATTCATCTAATTAGCTGCAATACAGTTTCACAGTGTGCTCACGTAATTTACTACCTTGCTCCCAAGATATTAATTTAGCCTTGCGGCCTATGTGCGACCTACAGTGAAGATAATAATAGCAAATATCTTCTAGGTCAGGTTTAAAGTTACCTCTTTTACAAGTTTACGTCATAATCAATTAGGGGCTTGTGGCCTTTAAATCTTAAAAAAAGTAGAATTCCCCCTTGGGATACCCTATTCAAGGGGACACCTTTAAGTGCACATCACTACGGCCACCTCTATTATTGGTACACCCCTATTAAGGGGACTGGGACACTTTCTGTGTGTGCTAAATGGTCAACTAAATAAATATTCAACCCCTATTAGAGGACAATTATTTTTTTTTTATTGTCACAACAAACAATTTTTTTTTTTATTGTCACAACAGCTACAATAATCTCAAAAAAGATAAAATAATCATTTAAATTTAGAATTTGACACCGTTTGAACTTGAACACCAAACCATTTTCCCTTTTAAATCCTCAGAATAATGTCCTACTGTATGTGTTTCTTATAAATCAATATTGTCATTTTGGACCCTTAAACATGGTGATTACTTTTTGTTTTTGTCTACTTTCATGATTCTAATACATACCATAAAATGCATCCTCATTTTTAAGTCGTCACTATTCATTCTACTCTAGTGATCGAATAGAAAGTCTAATATTTAAAGAAATGGTCAATTATATTCCATTATGAAATAATGGCAATAACTACATTTATGTTGATTTCATATCATATATGAACTGTATTTGCATTGCAAATTATTCTTATAAATTATAAATAACAAAAATATATATATATATATAACAGCTTATATATATATATATATATATATATATATATATATATTAGTGTGTAGTAGCCTATACTTATTAATGAGGATGCATTTTCATTGTATTTTTCTTCTTGTGTTTCTCCATAATATTACTATGCGAATCACATGTAGGCCTAATCAGGATGTGTTAATCTTTGTAAACACTTTATAAGAAGATATTTTTCCGTTTTCTTCACTTAATTCGCAGCTTTCAACTGTTCTGTCAATCGAAGTAGATGTAAGTTTACATTAGTCATAGAAAAAAAAACCCGTTGAATAATGATTACAGGCATATTTGTTTTCTTGCGATACCGTATATTAAAGAATGTGTTTTTACAAAAATCCAATTAACAAAACACACGATTAGAAAGACATTATGTTTAATTTCGTAAGCCCATAAGAAGATCTTGAATCATCGGTGAGTTCTCTAAAGAACGGGAAAAAAACTTGATGAGCTGTACGCCACTGTATTCTACTTCGGAATGTGAACACTTTATTAGGACTGACTGAAAATTCGAGTTGTACATTGTTACTGTAATGTAGGCGTTTTTGTATCTGTTTATGACACTTGCACATGAGACGAATGGTCTATGTTCTCCAAGGAATTGTAACGGGTAAAAAGAGTCGCCGGCGTTTCCATCTGATTCTATTTATCTAGCGTAAATTTTCGGAGCTTTTAGTGTATTAAGATTACTGTTCCATTTAATGGGATGTGCCACACAAACAGTGGCCATACGTACGCGGTACATTCTTTTTGATAATTATATAATGTAGATTCCACTGAATGTTCATGTATTTTATACCATAACTGATTGAAACCTCTGATGTATCAGAGGTTTCAAATTGAGCCATGAGTTAATACAACGCTTCACAGTAATGCGAATACCAAGCGTTAATTTAGTACCAAAGCAGGGGTGGCGTTAACGGGGGTGGGGGACAAGGGCCTCTCGTCGGGGAGAGCTGGCCCGCTCGTCGGGGAGAGCTGGCCCGCCCGTCGGGGAGAAAAACCACAATTCGTCGGGGAGAGAAAAAGATGATATGTATTTTGCACATATAAGTAGACTCTAAAATCGATTAAATAAGCCTTTGAAACCCCTAAACTGTCAAAATTTTTAGGGCTTCGCCCACTGGACCGTTTCGAAACATTTTAAGCGCTGCTCGACCACGCCCACTTTGCTCTCGTCGAGGAAATATTCCCCTCCGTCGGGAACATCGGTACCCCCCCCCCCA
>NW_022695899.1:0-1013 GCF_011630105.1 Anneissia japonica | reverse complement strand
GCCGAGCTGAGCACTGAGTGAAAATTTTTGACTTTCCGCCATATTTCGAGTACTTTTCCGAAAAACTTCAAACTTTCAATGGAATTGTGTTTGTTTCAGGCTATCTCACCGTTCCTAATTTAAAAAATTACATTTTGACTCAACATTTTTAACATTATCACTTTTTGCACAAAAGTGCTTATCTCGCCGAGTTAAGCACTTAGTGCAAATTTTTACTTTCCGCCATATTTCGAGTACTTTTCCGAAAAACTTGAAACTTTCAATGGAATTGTGTTTGTTTTAGGCTATCACACCGTGACTAACAAAAAAAATTAATTTCCGCCATATTTCGAGTACTTTTTCGAAAAACTTCAAACTTTCCATGGAATAGTGTTTACTTCAGGATATCTCACCTTGACTAACAAAAAAATAATACGTTTTGACTCAACTTTTTAACATTCTCACTTTTGCACAAAAGTGCTTATCTCGCCGAGTTGAGCACTTAGTTGAAATTTTTCACTTTCCTTCATATTTCGAGTACTTTTCCGAAAAACTTCAAACTTTCAATGGAATAGTGTTTATTTCAGGCTATCTCACCTTGACTAACAAAAAAAAATACTTTTTGACTCAACTTTTTAACATTCTCACTTTTTGCACAAAAGTGTTTATCTCGTCGAGTTGAGCACTTAGTGCAAATTTTTGACTTTCCGCCATATTTCGAGTACTTTTCGGAAAAACTTCAAACTTTCAATGGAATAGTCTTTGTTTCAGGCTATGTCACCGTGCCTAATAAAAAAAAAGTATATTTTGACTTAAATTATTAACATTGTCACTTTTTGCACAAAAGTGCGTATCTCGACGAGTTGATCACCTAGTGCAAATTTTTCACTTTCCGCCATATTTCGAGTACTTTTCCGATAAACTTCAAACTTTCAATGGAATAGTGTTTGTTTCTATCTATCTCACCGTGCCTAACGAAAAAATTTACATTTTGACTCAACTTTTTAACATTGTCACTTTTTGCACAAATGTGC
>NW_022695898.1:0-579 GCF_011630105.1 Anneissia japonica | reverse complement strand
ACCGGAAATCTTGGAATCCACCTCCTCAGGTAGGCGACGAACTTCCTCTTCCTGTTGCCGTCCACTCGTTTCTCCAACTTTTCCAGGAATGAATCCACACCCTCCACGGCTCGCGGGATCGTCCGCGGACGGTGCGGGTACAGCGGTGCCAACGACTTGAGGAGATCTCCTCCGGTCAACTCCTCGTCTCCTCGTTGCCAGTCGGCGCACAGACATCCGACGACGGCGTCGAAATCTTCGAACAGAATCAGTCTCTTTCCAATCTCCTTGTACAGGGTGGCTCGGAGTCTCGGCAGATTCCGCAACTCGCCATCCAAGTCGATGCGCAGACCGTCGAGAAGATCGTGACGTTCCAGTCCCAATCTTTGCGCTTCCAAAGACAGTGTCGTCCCCAATTTTCGTCTCAAGACGTCGCTTAAAAAATGCTCCAGCGCTTCCTCGACTGTCTTCTCCGACGGAGAACCTCTCGCCTCGTTCAAGAAGCACCGCAGCTTCACTGCTTCGAACGAGTAAGGTGCGCGTCTGCCGCTGACGAACGCCGCCAAGTCCCACAACAGTGCCGAACGGATGCTCGGTCGC
>NW_022695897.1:0-1018 GCF_011630105.1 Anneissia japonica | reverse complement strand
CACCTTTGTTAACATTATCAGCAGGAGAGGATCCAGAAACAAATGCTAGTAGGGGATAAAAGTATCAAAAAGGTTTTAATAATACCATTTAAACACTAAAATATCATTATAAGGTCTTTCCATTCTGCATTTAAATTATCCACCTTACAGTATTTCTTAATTGTTTAGCCTTTTCCCAGACATTTTAGGGTCCTTTGTTTTAAGTGCTTTTTTTTTTAAACGAAGTATTTATTGTTTGTTTGTTTGTTTGTTTGCAAATTTCATGTTGGCAATGTTTAATGTGGTTCCAATAACGTTGTTGTCATTGAACGTTTTAAATGATCTTGATTTACTAACTTTTTGGTACATTTTTTTTTATTTTGCGATTTTAATAAATCAATCAATTGTCAGTAAGCCGAAGGCTAATTACACCATAAGTTGATATATTTTGTTTAGTGACAAATATTAGGTCAATAATTGTTTTAATAATTTTTGTTGTAAAAATTTATGAATAACTTGCATTATATTACCTTGACTGACTATGGTGTTCATCTATTTAGGTTAGATTAAAATCTAACATAATGGCATCATTATATAAATGCGGTAACATTTTGATACGTTAGGTCAGGTTTTGTTAAATATTCTGCCTTTGCTTTGGGTGGTCTAAAAAATTGCCTACAGAGCTATTGAGTGGGGTGTGTTTATTTCTACCGATAGTGCTTTCCATCTTCGTCAAACATATTCATTCCTTTAATAGATTACCATTTTAATGTAAAGTAATATACCACCTTGCCTATCAAGTCTACAGATTTCATGAACTTCGATTAACACTTCATTGTTGTTAATATTATCACCAGTAAATTCCGGTTTAGTCTCAGCCAGCCACGATGGTCCTCCGGTAATAATCGTTATTGAACCTACAGAAATTTTATAAACAAATTTCCTCCGATTCCGATATTATGTAAAAAAAAAAACCCAGTAGGCCTAATTATAAACAAAATCCTGACGATCCAGAAATTGCGTAAAAAATCCCGCCGAT
>NW_022695896.1:0-571 GCF_011630105.1 Anneissia japonica | reverse complement strand
TATATACACATATATATATACACATATATATATATGTATAAGCTCAAATGTATATATATATATAATCTGCGTGGTTAGTAATCAAAGACACTAGGTTTATGTTTGTGTATGTATGTATATAGGAGCATTTACCTAAAGGTCGAATTCAAGTTTATCATTGAAAATTAGTAAAAATTAAGTAATGTTGCAGTCTCGCAAAATTTAATTCTCTGGTTGTATCAGATGATTTACATAAATAAAAAATGATGGATATCTTCAATTTCACCACTTCAGCATAAGGTACACTGATCAGTTATTTCTTTAGACCATTTGCAGGTCCTGGGGTGATGTGTTAGGTCTTGATTTCAATTATACCCTTGCCCCCATAACATTAGTTTTGGTTAGTTTCTTCAAGAAAGATATTTCTCAAGTCTAATTTTGAATAATCTTCAAGAGGACTTTTGGTTAATTTGGTTTGCCCACTAAATGTTGTATGAGTCTGCAACATGTATATCAACAGTTCTAAAAAAAAAAGAATTAAAAGTAAAGTTATCCTAATTGAAAACTTGTTCAAACATATTTAAATCGTTTC
>NW_022695895.1:0-559 GCF_011630105.1 Anneissia japonica | reverse complement strand
CAAAGAACAATAGAGTGCACTGAACAATAACAAACTATGGTGCACAACAACAAGCCAAAACACAAATTTTTTTTTTTTTTTTTTAACATAAACAACGCAGACGTCAACACAAACTGAACACAACAGATTGACGCCGTTCAACATAAAAACACAAAAAACTATTGAAGGTTCCCCTCCAAAATCCGGAGAAACGCCACACCGCCCTCCAGAATCCCAATAGCGCCAGTCGCCAACTCAGCTTTCCCAGATCGCTCTACTGCTCTGAGCAGGCGCTGCAGCTCTCTTCCAAAATCGAGAACTGCTCCACTCTGGTCATCTCGACACAATGGTGAGCGAATTCCTGACTGCGAATAGGGCTTTAATGTTGCCGTTCTATTTGGGCGAAACGCCCTAAGTGGCTGTCTGCTTACTGCTGCACTTGCTCCCATCGGTTTATAGAAAGGAGCTTGTTCCGCCACTTGTAAGCCCACTTCAACCTCCTTATACTCATCATTAAGCGCAGTCATCTGGTCACGCTTTGTCTTACTAACCAAGAACAGTAAACACCGTGTATGTAACA
>NW_022695894.1:0-920 GCF_011630105.1 Anneissia japonica | reverse complement strand
GATATCGGAAGTGGGGGTGCTGGCAGTGGCCTGCTATTAGGACTACAATTTATTTGAAAATATCTAGGGTCCGATCGTCCACACCAGTTGGGCCCAATCGTCTATCACCCGAAGTTTTCATTACGATTATCAAGAACGTACACGATCTATGCCCTCCCTAGGCTAGGCTTAGCTTGCTGTCATCACTCTGCTACGTATACTACACTACAACCGCATAACAAAGAAAGCGACCTACGTGGTGTATTCTTAAATATTACACACATTATTTAATTGTATTAGACGATAACACGATATCATTGATTGAACGATCTAACTAGGCCTACCCTTGCATCGCAGTAATACTGAACTAGGCCTAGCTTAGGCCTCATGTTTTTGTGGAAAGCTAGATAGTCGTTATGTACCCGACAGTCGGCTGCCTTTATATTTTCACCTGTTTTCAGTTTGCATTCAAAGGGTACATTGCTGCACAGCCAACTGTCGGGGATATAGTACCTTCATATGACTACTCATACGTATACAACAGAAAAACACGTCGTATGGACTAAGTGAAAAATGGAGATCTAAATGAAGAAACGATGTATTTCAGCAAGTATTAAAACATTTTAGTTTTATTTTAGGCCTTCTTCAAAATACCTATGCCTACAGCAGATGATTTTTTTGCCGTAAAACCAAAATAGTTTCATCCATGCCGACATTCCGGTCGGTTAGCGTGAACCCTGACTGAACTCTGCAGAAACTTCACATCGATCTTCGCATCGCGATGTAAAACAAAATGTCGGAAAACTTTTCTTTGACGCATGCGCATTTGCATAAATGTCTACACACACACACGCGATGTAAAACAAAATGTCGGAAAACTCAACATATATAATTTTAAACTTGTATGAATTATAGATAATTAAGTATTAAATCACATAACA
>NW_022695893.1:0-902 GCF_011630105.1 Anneissia japonica | reverse complement strand
GAAAAACCAAAAATAAATTTTCCTTTACTTTTTTCCCGCTAATTTCCTACTGCACCCAGGCTATAAGGTACGACGAACGACCTTTGTTAGTCAACAAACGGTTAAATGCAACTCCATCCCCTGTTGTTAATTCAAAGGGATAATACCATTATTGTATTGAATTGTAGCGACAAGCCTACTGATGACGTGCGAAATTACGTACAAATGATTCTTTGAAATTATTATCGTTTAGCTCCTTCCTGGTGTCAGGGATAACCAACCATTTCGAATCACGGGAAAAAACATAACATCTGAAGTTAGTGTTGTGACTCATAGAGTGCTCAAACATGTGAGCGCCCTCTGTTTTTTGGGAACGATATCTCCGAATACTGTACTGTATGCTAAGAGCAATGCTGAGCTTATAAGTTAATAGATGACAAATAAGAGGAAACCTATTCAATAATCATTAATTAATTTAAGGCTAATTTTAACATATTCAATATTGGCTTCTAGACATCTAAAACATCTTCATCATCAATATATTATCATGCATTATCAAGACAGAATATTCGCATACTTTTATTGAACCACAAGAAACTTGCACTACTAATTTTAACATATTCAATATTGGCTTCTAGACATCTAAAACATCTTCATCATCAATATATTATCATGCATTATCAAGACAGAATATTCGCATACTTTTATTGAACCACAAGAAACTTGCACTACTTGTTTGATGTGTTTATTTTTGTTCTGTATTTTATTGTTAACATTTTAAAGAATTAGAGTAGAACATACCCTTAAATAAGAATATTCTTATCACTCTGGCTAAGAATATATTGAATTATTACTATGAAATTATTCTATTTATCTAGTACAATAATTATTCTTGTTTCTAGCCGCTGGATGAAGAATTTGGT